>NC_063198.1:23975418-24003598 GCF_017589495.1 Alosa alosa
GCCCCATGACCCTTGCATTGTGTTGGTTGTGTATTGTTTTTTGTTTACTTTTAGTCATTGTTGTCTGTGTTGACTCATCATTATCGGCAGTGTTATTGTCAGTAACAGTAGCAGTGGTAGAGGTACAGTACATATTGTAGAGGAGGTAGGAGGACTATAAATTCATTATTCATCATGAGTGGCAAAAAGTGTTCTGTTCTCTCTTGCATTTAATATTAGTATTGAGTATTAGCTTCTTTATACTTGAATACATGAATATAGAATTAATTGAAAAAGAAACTTTAACTAAATATAAAACAATCCAGATATTGACTAAGTTGACTTGATTAAATGTTCATGTTAAAAGGAACACACACTTTTGGGGAAATTAACTGATTTGCCATCTACCCCAGGGTTAGACTAGAGGACTGTGTGTGCGCAATAACCTTGTCTGACACTGAGGGTGAACACAAATAAAAGGAAGATATAGGCAAACTGGTGTAACTCACGCTGGGTTCATGGTGCATTGCATGCACAGAGGAGTAAAGGAGTGCTTTAAGTCAATTCTAAATTTCCAAATGTCAAATGCACCGATACAATAGTCACTTTATTGTGGCAAAGTATACTCGACATAGACTCAAAAGGACATAAAAAGATGGACAAAGACTGTAAAAATAAGGCTGAAAGGTTAGGTGGATCAATTCCATTCAATTCTGGCAAAGTTTTAGGCATTTGTAATCGTCTAAAAATACAGCAGCACAACTGTATCACTGGCAAAGCATATGGGAGTCATCTAGCCCCCCTAACCTAATAGGATCTTAGGTTAACTACTAATGAGGCCTAGTCCTGCTAAATGCTTCTGAAAAGGCACAGGCACCATCGTTCTTATTTTTGTCCAAATATAATGTGGTCACCTTCAGGAAAATGCTAACATGCTACATGACTAACATGTTCTAAGATCTCTGGATCTACAGGGACACTGAGAAGTGATGAGGCTAATACAATTAGCTATCTGTCACAATCACTTCCAGCTAATTACCATTTATCTGGCCAGCCATCGGGTCCCTTCGCCTTGAATACCATCATTCCAACCCCACCCCCGCCAAATTCACAACTGACTTTTGTCTCTAACATAGCACATGCACCTGCTACGTCTGACAGCTGATTACATTATCAAATGTGGCTATAAAGAAAAAGCTGTTGACAGGGAGGTTTAACGAGCCAAAACTAAGCTCTAATGATGACAGCTAGTTAACATCTATGTTTTGGTTAGAATCAATGCTACACAGTAGCCTAAATTTAGTTGAAATTAACTACAAATTAAAAAGGCACAGGAGAAAAGGATACATGTAGAAGTATGTCTCCATAAAATCTGAATATATCTTATAATATCTTATAAAAACAATACAGTAAGCAATACAGTATCTAACACTGATAAGTAGTATTGATAGAAAGCTGACAATTGTATCTCAATCATTTGTAATATTACTGTACATTGAGACATTACTGTCTCAATTTAAAATTAGCCAAAGCCAAAGAAGATCTTCAGAAGAATGACTTTGAAAACCAAGTGGACACGGGATAATACACTTAGATGTTACCTTGAATTACTATTAGTTTCCATACAAATATAGACAAAAATCATACATGCAATCATACACTTTGCTAGCATTTTACTCATAGAATAGTGGAGTTCAGTGCATTGCAGGGGGTAGATTGAATTACCCCTGTCATACCGTACATTAAACAATTACACAGAAATAGAGTAAATCAAAGGAGTGTAAGTATGATCACACACATCTGATGGAATGTGAAGATAGAACTGGGACATTGGACTGACGTGATGCACTTGAAGTGAGAGGTTCGTTTTTGTCGCCTTCCTGCCCCAAAAATCTTTAATTTTAACGAAATAAACCAGCTATTTGTATTTGTTTTACTACCAACCATGTCTGGAACTAAAGGGAACACGAATCAGTGTGAAACTAAAAGAAAAACGCGTCCTGATAAGAAAATACAGTTGGCTGATCCTAGCCCTGTTGATGGCGACTGTGAGGAGGATAGCGTGGCTAGCACAATAGCTCAAAATGTTATCGAGAAGATTAGCGCCTTGATGGAACAGAAATCCGCGGAGTTACAGTCTTCCCTGCACGGTATGAATAGCCGCATTGAGGAAAATACTAATAGGATAACAGATCGCAGATAGCACATTCATTTTGGCCCAAAACTGGCTTGGCATTTTGGCAGAGTTTTGGAGGGATGTACGGCCCAAATATGGCCCAAATTAGGCAAGCCAGAATCAAAACAAAAGGAGGCCAAAACTCAGCCAAAACCAATTGTGGCATTCCAAAATATGGCCATAACCATCCCAAAGAGAGCCCAAAATCTAAAAATCCAGCCAAAAAGTAGCCAAAACTGACCCAAAGTTGAAATTCATTGAAACTCCACTTGAAAATCTTTAAATTTATTTAATTTTGCAATATGTCTACATTAGTTTTATACATTAATTGCTATGTCATAGTGCACTAGGCTCATATTGTTACATTTGCCTATATGTCAATAGATATTTTTGCAACAAAAAAAAACACGAAGATTAATTGCATTTCATTGTGATTTGTATTTATTAAGTCATATCAGCATACTTTTTACTGTAAACGGGTCGACTGTTGGCAGAGCAAACAGAATTTCTTCTCACAGCATCTGAAATTGACATACATGACATACACACAAAGACAAAAGAAACACAATTACTAAATCTACTCTTTAAATAGCCTAGGAAATTGTTTGGTGAAGTTTAATTCAGATGTGGTCATTGAGTGTAGGGTAAAAATGAGGCTCTAGGCCTATAGAAGGAGAGCAGATAGCTAGAAACATTCAGAAGTCCAGAACAAAAGTCCTGTTGGCAAATTTGATGAAAAGTCGGTAAAGGGGCTATTTTACACAATTTGAGGGTGCTGGATTCAAATATTTTGTTTACCAAACTCAATTTTGAGTTTTAAGCTTGCTAATTAGCATAATTCACATACTTTTTGGTTTTCCCATCAGATATCATAGGAATTGCAAAAAATAAGGCATTAATATACTCTATGTATCAGATATGTTGTAGGACAGGACAGGAATGACCCCAATGACCCTAAAGTAGCAAATGAAAATAAGCTAAAATTAAAATATAAATTTAAATAATAACTAAAATTCAGTATGACGTTTAGAAGCAAAATAGATTCCTTTGATAAATTGAATAGTAGGTGACTGCTCATTTTTCTGTAGAAAGTACTTTGTCACTAATTATATGAACAGTTGTCAGTCTTTACAGAGGATTTACACTGTATTTTTCTTTTACTGTAAAGGCATGCCTAGTTAAAAACATGCCTATGTGCGTGCCTAGTTAAAACATCTCTCTGGTGCTCTTTCCTATCATTCAAATTCCAGCCATGCAAAAAAATGGTAGTGTGCCTGTTTGAGGGTTGCTGAAGAGTGCTATGGAGATTGCATTATTTGCCAAAAATTTAGACAAGATATCCTTTATAGTGCAACAAAAAGAAACATTCTCCAGTGCATCATTACTGCATATGATGCTGAAAGGGAAGTGGACCTAGGACAAATCCTCAGCTGTGAACTGATTAATGTCCCTGTACTGTAGCTATTGCAGATAGCGATGGTTATTTGTGAAGTGGAAATAAGTCTATCCTCACTCAAGTGCTGTCTAGCAATGTCCAGTAGTGATCACTGCAAAAACTGCTCATTCAAAATGCTGTCACGTCAGAGCGTCCAAAGCGTCCAAAGCTTCTCTGGACTTTTTTGACAAGCGTCCTTGACAGGGCGACCAGAGCTTCTTTGGAAGTCGGCGGCGGTGTGTACATACAGTTAGAGAACATCTCCTCTCATAGCACCACTTACAACAAGTCTTGCTGATGCTACCACTTAACTTAACTGTTACCATGTTGTTAGTCGCTTTGGTTAAAAATGCGTCAGCCAAATGTAATGTAATAAAGGTGTAGGCCTATCTGAATAAGACCCAAAGAGTGGTTGAAACGTACTTATTAAATTACATTTAAATTACACTATTTAAAGGTAATTTATTGCCAAGACATCACACAATATAAATGAGCTTTAACAAACAATAAAGGACTTAATCACACACAATTATGTAGGAAGTTTAGAAGTTTAAAACCCATAATTGACCAAAAGTGCACCAAATTTAACACAAATGACTCAATACACTTGGAGGAGGCCTGCGTCCTTTCTTTTAGGGTTTGGATATTTTAGGATTTGGATATCATTTCAGTATCGAGTATCAAGATATTTATAGCAGGTATTGTATCGAGGTCATAATTTTGGTATCGTGATAACACTATGCCAGAGCCACTCTGTTTTATAGAGTGATGTTGCTTAATGGCATATTAGAAGAGCACATTATTAAGCTCTAGGATGCAAACACACATACCAAATCCAGTGTTACTAGAAGTAAAATGTTTTTTACTTGTCGGTTGTTGCTGACGGTAGATGCAGTTCTGCATTAGGCTTATTCCTGCTATCTACGTTCATACTGTATGTACTGTAGGATATATTCTGAGTTGAAGGTTATCTGTGCAATTTGTTATTGTGATAAAATGCATGAAACACCACGAGTGACTCACTATGTTAGCAATAAAAAATATGGTTGTGTTTTGATTAGAATTTCCGAGTTTATTACATGTTAACTGTAATCATGTTCCCATTAAATACGTTAATAAACTATAGTATGGCTTCTTTAATGCTCAAACATGTATTTAGAGAACACTTTTATTTGGTTTTAGTGATTACTTTTGAAATCAACCCAATTTAGGGAAAAATAAGCAATAATAATCGCTATTTTATGTTAAAATGCTGATTATGTGGCTTAGAACTCAGAATTGAGCTTGGTAAACAACATATTCTGAATCAGCATCCTCAAATTAGGTAAGAAGGGTGGTTTACCAACTTTTCCTCAAATTTGCCGTCAGAAGTTCTCTTCTGTGAAGCTGCTCTCCCTCTACTATGTAGTGATTGAAACTTACCCATTACAATTGCCTTAAGGTGCAGCTCCACTGAATTCCATATGCACTGAAAACAGAAGAGAAAAAAGGGAAATAATTGGATGTGTTCATTGATATGTCTGTCTGTGTAAAAAAAAAAAGTTTGCCACCTGCAGAGCATTTAGGTTAATGTGTTAACTAGCTACTTAGCTAGCTATATAAGGGCAAAATGAGGCTTAATTTCCATGATTATAACTTACCTATTTATACCGCTTGCTGCAGATTTCTAGCATCTGACATTGACAACATACCAGTACACACAAAGATAGAATAAACACAATTACTAAATCTACTCTTTAAATAGCTTAGGAAATTGTTTAGTGAAGTTTAATTCAGATGCGGGACATTGAGTGTAAAGTAAAAATGAGGCTCTAGGCCTACAGTGATTGAAACTTACCCATTACAATTGCCTTAAGGTGCAGCTCCACTGAATGCCTTATGCACTGAAAACAGAAGAGAAAAAAGGGAAATAATTGAATGTGTTCATTGACATAAGTCTGTCTGTGTTTTAAAAAAGTTTGCCACCTGCAGAGCATTTAGGTTAACATGTTAACTAGCTACTTAGCTAGCTATATTAGGGCAAAATAAGGCTTTATTGCCATGACAAAAACTTAGCCATTTATACTGCTTGCTGCAGCTCCACTGAATGTCTTATGCGCTGAAAACAGAACAGAAAAAGGGGAAATAATTGGATGTGCAATATTGGATGTGTTAGGTGATTTAAGTTTGCCTGTGTTTCACAAGTTTGCCTTTAGATTAACAAGCTAACGTTAAATAGCTACTTAGCCAGTAGGCTACGTTACACCTAGCAGCTACTGTAATAAAAAGACGTGTCGTCGATAAATAACGTTTGCATAGTGGGCTGTTACAAAGCTATTCACCAAAAGGAAGCTATAGTCATATCTGTTATAAAGCTATTTAGAAACACGACTATATTTGTATACAATTCAGACGTGTATTTGAAGACAGAAAAATGTTCTTACCGTCTGTGATAGTGCTAGAGTTAGTGAAGTACTACTAGACGTCTCTTCTAGAGAAAATTCCCGGTCTTTGATCAGACTTCTGGCAAACCACAAGGACGTCAAAACGCACCTGCATACGTCAGTAAACCGTCCCGCCCATTCATCTGGTTAACCAGATATTTGCCATAACTAGTTATCTACCGCTGGCGCCTTTTTATTTATCTATTATGGTAAACCACAATCTTGCCACAGTTCAGCCGAAAGCATTTACTTTGCCGTTTCTATGCCAAAACAAACCCAAAAATACCAAACGTATGTCAGACTTCAGCCAAAATGTGTGCTATCTGGGATGCAGTCTCGCATCTCAGAGTGCGACGACCGTACAAGTTCTCTGGAGAGTAAAGTTGCCGGGCTTGAGCAACAAGTTAAGTCCCTAACCGATCGATCTGAAGACTTAGAAAACCGTAGTCGATGGGACAACTTATGCATCATCGGCCTACGGGAAGGTGCAGAGGGGACACAGGGAGTAAACAAATTTGAATCATGGCTGCCTGACATACTTGGCTTGGACACTAAGCATGGCCGTGTAAAGATTGATAGAGCTCACAGAGCCCTAGGACCACGGAAGGAAAACTACGTCAGACCCGTTATAGTGAAATTGCACAACTACGTTGATAAGCAGAAGATCCTAGCAGCAGTGAGGGAAAGGGACAAACTCTCCTATCAGGGAGACAAAGTTTACATAGGGAGGGAAAGTGAAAACCAGCGCCCCAAGTGGTTGCGTTCCTATCGAAGAGCAGCTCCAATGTTAAGTCCCATAGACCTATTTTTTTTTTTTTTTTTTTTTTTTTTAAATATTGTGAAGCCAAATCAGCGATGTCATCCACCAAAAATATTTTTCAGTGTCTATACAGTAATAATATTCTAACTGTGAAAATGCCAGACCCTATTTTGCCTTATTTAAGAAAATCGAAATTGCTCCTTTTGTTTCATAAACGAACTACAAAAGAAGTCACGTGACTTTACCCTTCACTGTGACTCACTGTAGCATTGTTTGTTTATTAGCCTGGTTAGCATTGACACTTAACACTTACAGCTAGCTCTTCATGTGAGTAGAAGCACAACACCAGTTATCCTGACATAAAGGTTATCACCACGCGGTTTACATCACGTTCCGTTATTACAAAAATATGTTAAGCCAGTTAAGCAAATTGCTATTGATCAGTTAGAGATTAAGCGCCCAAACATGTGACGTCACATGCAGCTGTAGTTCCTTATCACCGTGTTACGACAAAAACTCAAAACAATTCAACTGATCCTAAAAATAAGGTATGACCACTTAAGCAATAGAGGTGACCCCAGTGCCTAACATATGGAAGGCATTAAATTAAGATCCCAATGTGCACCGAGATATATTTTTTCTAAAAAAAAAAATCCCATCCACTCCGCTAAACTCTAGGAACGCAACCACTAGGTGGCGATGAGATTACTTTCCCTCCCTATTCGCCAGGACTTTTTTTTTTTTGTGGGCTAAGCAATTTATTTTACTCAACAATGAGAAATTAGACATTCATTTAATTATAGACCTCCGCAACCCCCGCATCCATCCAACCTCCCGGCGCCGACCGTCCATGGGAAACAACATGGCGCCACGAAACACCACACCGGTAAAACATCTGCAGGTAGCGAAGCAGAAAAAGCCGGTGGGCAGACCGGCCCATAGACATAATATACATAGACGCCGCATTGGCTGCTGGAAACAAGAAATGCGGCCGCCATCTTGGACCGGTCATACTCCTCGTTGCGTTGCAGCAGAAGACACAAGATGACAGCACTGTGCAGCATGTTCCTTCTCAAATCGGGCGGACCATACTCGGGGATTTACTTTTCACAAGTAAGATTTAACATAACCGTACTATTGGTTGTATTTTGTGAATAGAATATTACCAGAGAGCTGAGAAGGAGCAATCTTTGATATTACTGTATGAAAATCGTAGCCATCTAGATAGGCTATGTTTACTCGGTGTTCACCCGGCTATGAACTGAGACTTGATAAGTCATATTCCATAACACTGACTTAGATTACAACTAACTGACACAAGAAGGCTATTGTAGAAATAAATCATACTAGATTTGGCGGTGAATTTTACACAAGTGGCACAGACTAGCCTATTGGGCAATCGCTAGCTGCTACTTGTAGCATAAGTGTGTTGGTGGTAGCCTCACTATTTCCTGAACAAAGTAACTTTTCAATAGCTCAACTTCTTTATTTAGCAAGTAGCTTAGCCAGACAAGCTACACTTTTCTTGTCATGTGAAATTAGCACAATTTAAAGTAGCTTCCTATGTAGTGAACTAGCCTACTGCTGTGTTTGTGTTAGGCTACTAATACATTTGACTGGGTGGTAGTTTTGTGTAGTGTTTTATTCATGGCAGAGTAACTGATAGTTTAGCTCACTAAAATTTCGAAGTAGCTTGCCCAACACTGTATTATTCACATGTCATTTACCCTGACAAGAATAAGATGCCTCTCAAATTCCTTTTCATTCATTTATTTATTATTTTGTATCTCTCCAGAACAACTGCCTTGTTCAAGAAGACTGTGAATGAACTGAACGGTCTCCTCACACCCCTGGAACTGAGGAAGGTGCAGCTCTTCATTGCAGTACTGCAGGGCATCTGCTACACTGTGACTGAATGTTTGATTTATGAGCTCCACCTTCATCACCTGCATTCGCCACTCTGTGTCCCATTTTCCCATCGTCTGGTTGACTATGGAGTACCCAGTTTACTATGCCATCTTATTTGCCCACCTGCTGTCTGAAGCACTTTTGTTCTCAGCCAAAGTGTACCCAAGCAATTTTAGCAAGGTGGGAACATACAAAATGACATGTACCAGTTGTCGAAATCATAGAACCAACTGCATGACGGTAACTCTGTCTCACTGAGCCTGTGAAGACACTCCCTGATTCTTTACTGATTGCAATGAACGGGTTGATCTTAGCAGTTTCTAAAATGTTTCTTAATTCCTTTTTATTTAATCTCTTCATTGGGGCTGGAACCTCTCTGTGAACTGTAAATAACAGATGCTGTTGATGAACCCATTGACACTGTTCAAGTGACAAGTCACCTTTTTGTCTTGAATTGATGAACTGTTACACTTACTATGCCAAACCAATGTCTGTTTTTTAAGGATCAGAAACAAACTTACAAACTTGCACTTTACAATATTTATGGAACTTGTCTAACAAATGCTGTTGATATTGAACCCAGTTACTCCATTTCCTTTATGCCACACCAATGTCTGTTCATCACTTTATTTTTGATGGCACTAAACTGAAAATGTTAATGGATTTTTTTCTGTAATTTTAACTCATTAAAACTTGTATCAAACCAGTTTTTGTCTATGCTGTCAAACGTGGACTAGTTATGTTCCCAGTTTTTATATTGGATGTTATCACTTTATAATATATCATATATCAGAATATTCTATTACTGTTAAGCCCACTATGAATATTAAAATATACACAACCATGTTTCCTGTATCATACAGCTTTTCTACTGGGAGGTTTACAACTTATTCTGAGTCAATTTACCCAAGTTTGTCACTAAACCACATAGGCCTACTTGGAATATCCCTCAGATGTCTGAATGGCACTGATCTCACTTAAATGTTTATGGAACCTTTCTGTGGACTGTGAATAATGCTGTTGATGGAACTTTTCTGTCAACTGTGAACTATATTTAACTCATTAAACTTGTATCAAACTAGTTTTGTCTATGCTGTTAAACATGGATTATGTTCCCAGTTTTGATATCGGACGTCAGGTCACTTTATATCATATATCAGAATATTCTATTACTGTTAAACCCACTATGAATATTAAAATACGCTAAATCATGTGTCCTGTATCATAGCTACATGTATGACCTTTGCAGCAAAAAAAACGCGTGAGAATCTGTTCGGTATTCAGTGAGATATGATTAATTAAGTGCGCTGACAGCTCATCTCACCGGCCAAACAGATTACACTGAGTGGAGTGGATGACCGGTCCAAGATGGCGGCTCCAAATCTCGTCAGCGCTAGTAAGGAGTAGCGGTCGATGCGGCTATATTTTGTCTATGGACCGGCCCACACACCTCCGCCATCCAGTCTCCACTGGACCCCCCGACCGTCGGCGCCACCCAAGTAGCATACTATAGACTATACTACCTAAACGGCATCGAAAATCAAAAAATCCAGTGGAAACCAGACGGCAGAAGCGTGCAGGCCAATCCGCCCAGCAGCCCCCTCCACCCCGTCACCCACAGAGCCTGACAGGCACGATCTTTCAAAACGCCATGTCACCTCCCACAGACACCCGACGACCGAAGGCCGGACGGACACGGAAGTCAGGAGGCGGGACCCACTCTGGAGAGGTTTTTTTTTGTTTTTTTTTTTTTCAAAATAGTATAATATAAAGTGGTACAAATGGTATAAAATACAATTAATTAAATGTGTACAGTAAAGTAACAATGCATGAACATAAACAAATATTACAAACATTACCAGGGGGTACAGCATACAATAGACAATACTTATAAATCATATAGTTAGGAAAGAAATATGTTAAATAATATACATAGATCGAGGGTTTTGAGGGCTTTGCCGTTTTTAGAGAATAAGATGGTCTTGATGTATTGCCTGGATTCTCGTTCAAATGCAAGGACGGTTTGGAACTAGAAAATTTCATTTTGTGAATATGTGCTTTGGCTAGTATTAAAAGGAGATTGATAATATAGAATTGGTTGGATTTGGATGTTGGGTATGAAGAGAAGCCAAACAGTACATCTTTAAGAGATAGAGAGGAGAAAGAGAAATCAGAGAGAATATGTTGAGAAATGAAAGCACTGAGGTCTTGCCAAAAGGTACAAGAGTGGGGACAGGACCAGAGTAAATGTTCAAGATTCTCAGGAGCCTGTTGACAGAAAGAGCAGTCTGTAGTAATATCCTTCTTGAATCTTTGCATAAAAGTCTTACATGGGTAAATTCGATGGATTATTTTAAAAGACACTTCTTTAATTTTATTCGTAATCAAATATTTAGAAGATAAACACCATACTTTCTGCCATTCTAGGTCAGAAAATAGGTTATTCCAGAATGAAAGCGCTGTTGGGATAGAGACCTTGTCTTTTTGAAAAAGAGTGTGTATTCTACGGTTGTTATTTCTTTTATTAGTAGAGAAACAGATTTGGCCAATCTCAGTAACATTGGGATTTAAAGGTAATAAAGGGGAGTTATGTGAAGAGTTTTTAAGAAGAGAGACAGCACCAGAAGGGATAGCATCAAAGACTAGCGTACTCCCTAGGAAGAATAGGGATGTTGTACCTGTGTAGAAGTTCAGTGTAGGACATTAAATCTCCACTGGAGTTGAGCAGCTGAGTAACTAGATAAATACCATGACCAAACCAGTTTTCTAAAAATAATGTTTTGTGTTTATATAGCAAGTCTCTATTATTCCAGATATAATATCTGTGTGGTGAAAAGTTGTGTTTATATATCATGTTCCAGGAGAGAAGCATCTGTTTATGAAAATTAGAAAGACTTAAGGGAATTTTTTCAATATTATAATTACACAATAAAAGACACTCAAGGCCACCAAGTTTAGAGAATAAGTAGTTAGGAATGAAGTTCCATATAGAATTAGGGTTCATGAGAAATTGCTTAATCCAATTTATCTTGAAGGTATCATTTAAAGTAGAGAAATCAAGAAAGTGAAGGCCACCGTGTGTATAGGAGTTCAATAAAACTGATTTTTTTAAGTAGTGAATTCTATTTTTCCATGTAAAATTGTAAAGAAGTTTGTCAATGGACATAGATGTTTATTTGTTTACGTCAAGAGATAGGGCTGCATATGTCAGACGGGATAAGCCTTCTGCTTTGGACAACAAAATTGTCCCTTTAATGGAGAGGTCTCTCTGAAGCCACTGATTAAATCTTTTCTGTGTTTTTTCTATGATAGGATTAAAGTTCAGAGAGCATCTAGTGTCTTGTTTACTGTTGATAGTTAGACCAAGGTAAGTGACAGTTTCTTTAACAGGGATGTTACAAATGGATGGACTAGTATACGTTTTAAGGGGGAGCAGCTCGCATTTATTTGTATTTAAGTATAGCCCAGAGGCCTGAGAGAATAATTTAATTCTATTTATAGCTGTTGGAACCTGTGAGGCATCCTTTAAGAACAGGGTAGTATCATCCGCCAGCTGACTAATGATGATTTCCTTCCCAGCAATTGAGATACCTTGTAAGGGGCTAATTTTAATGAAATCGGAGAGTAGCTGAGCACAGATCAGGAACAAGTAGTGGACAACCCTGTCTGACACCACGATTCACCTCAAACCTAGGAGAGGTCCCAGAATATAATTTAATAGAGCAGTTTGCATTTGTATACATAGTCTTAATAGACTCACAGAAATAAGGACCGAAGCCAAATTTATCTAGGGCCTGAAAAATGAATTTGTGCTCGACTGTGTCAAAGGCCTTACAGAAATCTAGAAATAGAATATAAGCCTCGTTGTTGCAAAGGTCATGGTAGTCTATAAGGTCCAGTACAAGCCTGAAGTTGTTAGAAATGTGTCTATGTCTTAAGAAACCAGATTGGGTTTCATCAATTATCTGATCCAGAGTTAACTTTATTCTTTTAGCAAAAATCTGAGCTAGAATTTTGTAGTCATTATTGAGCAGACAAATTGGCCTCCAATTATCAATGAGTAGTAAATCTTTCTTAGGTTTTGGAATTAGTGTTAATTACAGCTATTTACAGTTATTCTAACTATTACTCTCGAATTTCCCCTTGGGGATCAATAAAGTATCTATCTATCTATCTATCTATCTATCCATCTATCTAACTAGCTAATTCTAGCACTTACCACCTTACTTGACTGTAGAAAAACAGCACTCACTGATGCACTTTTCCCTATTGTACTCTACCTTTTTGAATGGTTTTAAATTGTTATAGAATTGTTGAGAGAATTGTTTTAAAAGCGTTAAACTGTTTACCAGGTTGTAAGTCGCTTTGGCTAAAAATGCGTCAGCCAAATGTAATGTAATGTAGATATCCAGCATGATGTTTTTTCCCCATTGAGATCTGATGTGTTTTATTTTTTAAAATGTATAATTTTTTTGAGTGTATAGTAAGTGTATAGTAAGAGTTAAGGTTTGCTCAGAAAGAGAAGAAGGTAGAATAAGAATTTATTGATGATGTAGGTAGGTACTTCAATTAACCAAAATATAGAATAATTGGCTTATTTTCTTACACATAGTGGCCATATTGGAATCTTACCATTATACTTGATGCCTCGTATATTATTGAGGTTGTCATGTGATAAAATGACTGTTCAAACTTAGAAAATTGTTTTTGAATGATATTTCTATCATGAATAACAATTGAGATGGTCTATATTTTCACATTTGGTATCCGCCATATTGGATTTCAAAATGGCCAACATCAAGTTTGTTTGGAAATCATGTCAATACCTTCCTTGGCCCTAAAAATTGAGTGTTAGAACTTAAAATACTTTTTTATCTTGGTTAATTTTGAAGTTGCATCAACAATTCTATTAAGAATGGTAGCCATATTTGAATTCAAGATGGTGGCCACTAGGGGGCGCTATGTGTTGGGGTCCATTTCAATTTTTGATCACTAGGGGTAGTAGTATAACTGTGCCAAGTTTCATGCTTTCTGCAAAAACTGAACGATTCCGGTGCTTAGCCGCTGTACTAAGATTACTACTATTAAGTGAAGATACACACATCCCAAAACATTTTCATTGTTACAGGCTATCATAATTGCTGTGTCATGCACTCTTAAAACGATTGTGTTGTCCCTATCTGGACATAGTGATGTGTTAAAAACAACGCAAGTTGTGTTGTTTTCAATCCAAGTTATGTTATTTTCAACACATATTGTGTAACAAATAAAAAATAAACAACACAAGCGGTGTTGTCCCTATCTGGACACAGAGACGTGTAAAAAACAACGCAAGTTGTGTTGTTTTCAAGTGTAGTGTCTTTCTGAGTGCGTGCGTGTGTAGCCTAGGCCTACTGTGTGTGTACCTGCCTGTATGCGCACAGAAATGTGATAGGTTTGCTTGTTGTACTGCGTCAAGATTGACAACAATTTCGACCAATCATGACTGACTTAAGATCTTAAAAATGTGAGTGCGTTCTGAGGCCGACCACTCGTTGATTTGTTGTGGATAACTTATTCAATTTTTCTCCTCTCCGCGTCGACGACAATCGAATAGCGCAATGTAAAATGCAGATGGCTTCTTTGCTACTGATGCATGTTGCAGAGAAACGCTCAAATGCATGTCAATCGAAAGCGGATGCATCCAACACTCAACTTTTTAAGATCTGAAGTCAGTCATGATTGGTCGAAATTGTTGTCAATCTTGACGCAGTACAACAAGCAAACCTATCACATTTCTGTGCGCATACAGGCAGGTACACACACGTACAGTAGGCCTAGGCTACACACGCACGCACTCAGAAAGACACTAGAATGACACAGCAATTATGATAGCCTGTAACAATGAAAATGTTTTGGGATGTGTGTATCTTCACTTAATAGTATCTGGGGAGATTGTAGGCTAAAAGTGTGTAAATGCTCAACATACGAAATAATTACAGGACTCATTTTATTCAGTCAGACTTAAAACATGCATAATAATAGTAGCCTATAGAGTTTTGTGCACAACCTCATCCTTGCTGGTGAGGTGGTCACCAGTGGGTGTGTGTGTGTGTGTGTGTTTTAATAGCCTTTGTTTTCAAATAATGCTATGAGTAGACTCGGTGTCCAACTTACAGTGTTATTTTAGCTTGCCATAAAGTTATAGTTTGCAGGTGTTATAGCAGTTATTATTATCATGTAATATTAGTGAAACATTGCTTTCCCGAAATGGATGATAAATGTGCGCATATATCCTCTGGTATGTCGTGTGCCTCAGCATATCGTAGCCTATAAATAATCATGGTGGGCCGCCATGGCCAAAAATGCCCGGGACATTTTTTGGTCCCAGTCCAGCCCTGATGAAACGTCCCTCTTCATTCTGCTAACATTTACAGTATCTATTCTGACCTCTTCCTCAATTTGTCCCTGCTGGGTAACGTCTCCTCCTCCGTAACGTCTCTGTCCACCTCCTCCGAATCCACCGGTACTTCTCCTTCCTCTGTCACTACACTGCACATCAAACGTAACGTCTCTCTCCTCCTCCTTCGAATCCACCTGTACTTCGCCTTCCTCTGTGTTAATACACTACACATCAAAGCTGTGTTCCACTCCTTCAGCCTGTGCACTCGATGTCGACGGCCCTTCAGCTGCTGTAAGTCAACCTTGGGGTGAACATTTCTGTGATTTTGACACATTTTGCTGCGTCCACTTGTAGGCTTTTTAGCCTTTTGTCTCGCAGCTTCTGTGCGCCCCCCTTGCGCTTTTGTGGTTTATTAGGCCTACTATCCATTTTCACAATTTCACAAACGGAAACTCACTTCTCTCCGCGGTCAGACAGCTCAAATGTCAAATGATAACCCTGGGAGGGGAGGGGGAGGGCTGAGAGATGTCATGGGACTAGCACAATGTCCGTCAAGAAAATCAACCAATGGGCCGCGTTTCGTGTCTCAAATACCGTCGCGGTGAATATTTTTTATTATTATTATTATTATTATTATTATTATTATTAAATCATGACAGCCCCGGCCCAAAAATGTGCGTCGGCCCACCGGGCATTGCCCAGTACGCCCGATGGCCAGTCCATGCCTGCATTCACTCATTCAATCAGCGCTAGCCTATAGGAATTCAGTGGGCTCTTTAAAATGTTCCACCTAACACTGCTTTTGCTTCTCAGTACGCCGACTTTGACGTCCCCTCCACCTCCCCTCCAGCCACCTCTGCCAGCAGTCAACGTCCATCGGGCATGGTCTGCCTACCACATCATCTTCCTTCAGCCACCGCCACCAGTTGGTCCCCGTCTCGTCGTGGGGGGGTAGGCTCCCCGCCCCTGCCTTCATCCATCGGCAGGAGACGAGATCCGCTCATCGCTGGACGGATCCGAGACGGCCTACGCCAAAGACTGTTACCTATTCAGGACTCTATCATGCTTGTATCCAAGCCGTTCCTTTACTAATTAAATTGTCAACTGATTCTATTCTGTCATACTGAGTCTTTCTGGTAGAACTTAATGTTACCCTTAACCTCATTGGTGCACAGATAACTCAAACGTAGTTCAAACGTGTTTGTGCCGTTTATTGATGTAGGCCTATGCTAAAAGATTTAATATTTTTAAAGGTGTTTTCTGTACCGGTGCACCACCTCCATTAGTTAACATGCAATCAAAACGAAAAATTTTTCCCCTTGGGGGCGTTTCAGCCACGGTAACTGGGGGCGGTAACCACGATTATGACTATGCCGACTGTATGTATACGATTCCAAATGCGTTACCCTGCCACCCTGATAGAGAAAAGAGTGTCCAACATTGAGGGTGGACAGTGAGCAACATGTAAAACTCATGAGGACAACATAACTAGTGTCAAGCTTTAGAAACTACCTCCGACTACAGAAGGTGCAGCATAGCACTCTGCGGGCATACAGTATCTCCAGACCAGAGATTGGCTACTGCTACAAAATCCATCACTAGATGTCCTTGAGTGTGGGTAGAAACAAGGAGAACATGATTATGCACCAGTCACACCAGATCCCATTGCACCAGACTACCTTCTGAAGTTGCAATTGTGCAGGCGTCTGTGACACTCTCAGGTGCTGCTGTAAAAAGCAAGGAGTCAAGTGTATTTCTGCTTGTTGGAACTGTCATGGTAACTCTTGCCAGAACATCAACCAGCCAGAAGATAACAGGAGTGAGGAAGAGCAGGGAAGTTGAGGGATGAGGTTTGTTAAATTTTAAACTGATTAAGAAAGTTTTGTTTTGTAATTGTTCAATAAAACCACTTGTTATGGATTTTTTATGGACTTGGAGTCATTTTTACTCAAAACTAATGGTTGGGATAGATTCAGCACCCCTAAAAACCCCTAGTTAGACATCTCAAAAGCTAATATTGGTCAACAAAATGTTTTCATTATTTTCGCCCAGACCCTCTGGGTACCCCAAACTTGATGGGCTCTCCAGGTGTTTCCCCAAGGATTTGGCCGTGGATAAATTGGGAAGTGTTACTAGACACCTAACACATAGTAAAAAAAAGCTATTGGTAAGAATTTTTTTTGCAGATTGGCGAAAAAAAAGTCTAACTTTCCCTAACTATAAGAAACAATTGGAACTTGAGAAAGTTGTACTTGACCTTGAGGGCCAGCTCAAACTCTCATACAGCGCCTCCTGGGCCAAACAGTTAGGCGCAGCCCGCTCTGCTCTAAATCAGCTGTTAACGCACAAAGCAGAGACACAGACATTCTTTCCAAAACACAGGCTATTTGAATCAGGTAAACCTGGCCGGCTACTTGCTCGGCTTGCACGTGGTAAAACGGAGCCAAATTTGATCCCATCTCTAACGGATAAATATGGGACTAGGCATTTTAAATCTGCTGATATAAATAAAGTCATGAGGTTATTTTATGAGGAACTTTATAGTTCAGACTGTACATCTTTGGAAGTCAGATCAAAATTTTTGGATGGAATAGAATGGCATCTTTATCTGATGAACAAAAAGCTGAATTAAATTGGCCAATTAGCAAAGAAGAAGTTCTGGAAACTATCAGTGACCTTCAGGGAGGTAAAGCTCCTGGCCCTGATGGCTTTGGTCCTGACTTTTATAAGACTTTTAGTAAGGTGTTAGTTGACCCCTTGGATTCTTTTGACAAAGGCTGTCTTCCCCCTACTTTAAAGCTTGCTCATATATCTGTTATCCTGAAAAAGGGCAAACCAGCTGACCAATGTGGATCCTATAGGCCTATTAGTTTAATTTCAGTTGATAGTAAAATACTTTCCAAGCTTCTGGCTAGACGTTTGGAGGACTTACTCCCAACGCTTATTAACCCTGATAAAACAGGTTTTATTCATGGATGATATTCTCTCAGTAATTTAAGGAGGTTACTAAATATTGTTCAGCTTACAACTCAGAAAAAACAGAAGGCTTTGGCCATCTACCTTAACGCTGAAAAGGCCTTTGATAGAGTCGAATGGACCTACTTATTTGATATACTGCAGAGGTTTGGTTTGGGTGATGTCTTTCTTAAATGCACCAGAACAATATATCACTCACCTAAAGCTGTGGTCATAACCAATGGCCTACAGTCTTTCAATGGCCTTTCTCAGTGGCTAGAGGTGTTTGCCAAGGATGCCCACTTAGCACACTACTTTTCGCTTTGGCTTTAGAACCACTAGTAGAGCGTATGCGTTTACATACTGATGTGAGAGGTATAAGGCTATGTAGAAAGGAAACATAAAATCGCCCTGTATGCCGATGACATTCTTTTGTTTGTAGTATCCCCTGAACTGTCCATCCCAGCTATTATGAATACATTACATGAGTTCAGCACTATATTTGGTTATAAAATTAATTTTGATAAGTCAGACGCCATGCCACTTGGGCCTTTAAATATTACTGATGTCTTGGACGATTTTCCCTTTAGGTGGTCAGTATCTGGTTTTACATACTTGGGAGTTAAGATTTCCCCAGATTTGAGGGAGTTGTGGAAACTTAATTTTGCCCCAATTTGTGCTGCAGTCAGGAGAGATCTTGAGCGTTGGCATAATCTACCACTGTCGCTGTTTGGTCGAATCAGCCTCATTAAGATGAATGCCCTGCCCCGACTATTATATCCCTTGCAAATGCTACCTATATCTAACAAAGAAGGTCAATAAAGACCTAGAAAGGGCAATCTCAAAGTTTATTTGGCAGGGCAAGAGGCCTAGACAGAGATTTAAGCTGTTACAAGTACCTACTGATATGGGAGGCCTGTCTGTACCTAGGGTTGCAAAGGGGCGGAAAATTTCCGGTAAATTTCCGGAAACTTCCTGCAAACTATGGAAACTAATGGAATTAAAGGAAATTATGGGAATTAATGGGAATTTACAGGAATTAACTGGGAATTTTTGGTAATTCCTACTTTCTCATATACAAACATTAACATTTTGTTTCATAATAACCAATATGATTTGTTTGTTCATATTTTCGCTTAGCTTAGCATACAAAGCTAGCTACCATGCTAGCGGGAATCCCATTCTCTGCCTATGGTTTACTAGCGTGCTAAACTAGCAACACTGAAACCACTGAACTGCCCAAGATACACCACGCCACTCAACAACAAAATCCAATTGGTTGGAACATTAACTATCTTGACTATCAGTTTGTTCAATTAGAATCCCAGAAAATGGTAAAACAAGTAAAAAAAAAATGACACAACATACCACCCCAACCAAACCTTATAGATTATGTAAGTTATATATACATGTAAATTGTCAAGCTTAATCAGACTAATCCGATTAATCGTCCCATTACAGTTTAATTACAGTGCAAAATGACGTTCACCAATTTGGATGAGGACAAAAGTGACAAAACTGGGCAACTCTGTTCGCAAACTTCTCCCAGTTTCACACCAGTTATTCCCACGAGATGACGTTTTCACTGGGAATTTATTTTCCCCATGCACATGAATGCACCATAGGTTTCCTTTACGTCTAGTAGCCTATGCTGATTGCTGTGTGCATGGGATTGACGTATGTGCAGGGTAGAAATGTGACTGAAATTGCATTAAATCAGGTTGTTTTAACTAGTATTATGCTGCAAGATGGGGTTTTGTCCACTACATTTAAGTTCCCTGTTATAGACTAACTTGCCATATTAAAAATTCCCAGTTTATTCCTATTAATTCCCGTTTATTCCTGTTAATTCCCATATATTCCCGTTAATTCCCATGGAAAGTTTCCAACTTTGAAAATTCCCGGAATTTTGCAACCCTATCTGTACCTAATTTGATTTTCTATAATTGGGCCTGCCATGCCCGGCATCTTTGGTTATGACTTCAAACATACATTAGGAATGAGACATGTGTTGACTCCTGGGTTTGTTTCCCGAATTGCCCATGGAGCCTGGTTACCTGTGATATAGCCAATATTAAACCTGAGATAAAACTTAATTCTATCATTTACAGTAGTGTCAGAGTGTGGCATGATATAATTAAGTCTTTAGGAAGGAAGAATGTCAAATCCTTACTGTCTCCCATTCATAACCCTGATTTCCCAGCGGGTATTGGGTCACCTGTGTTCTCTGTGTGGTGTGAGAAGGGGGTTCATCTATTCACAGACCTGTTCAAGGATAATACCCTTATGTCTTTCCAGCAGATAAGAGAATTATATGATGTCCCCAAGACACATTTTTATGGTTATTTAAAAATTAGGCATTTCATAGCTTCCCTGTCAAATTTTTCCACTGCTAGACTACCTCCTACTGATCCAGAAAGATTTCTCTTGGAACGCAGAAAAATAGAGCACTTTGTTTCAGCCTTTTATTCTGCTGTTAATGCATCTGGTTAGTATGAGCTGCCTAATATTGCCCTTAAATGGGAAAGAGACTTGGGTACTGAATACATAGAAGATGACTGGAAAGTGGCTATAGAATTAATTAGATCTGTATCCACATGCAACAGATTTAGAGAGACTCAATACAAATTACTTCATAGGCTCCATATCACCCCTGTTTGCATTAAGTGTCATACACAAAGGGTGACCTATTATCACTGTTTCTGGGAATGCAAGCTCATCTCCAGATTCTGGACTCTAGCAACTTCTGGTGTTGCTAGAATACTCAGTGAGACACTTGAGGTCGAGATCAAAAAAGATCCATGTGTTTTCCTTGTAGGTCTCCCCTCTAGACAATTTCAACTCTCAGCATCAAAATATACGCCTTCTTGAAAAGCTCCTTTTAATTGCCCGAAAGTGCATTTTGCACAATTGGATTAAAGAGTCACCAACTATTACTCAGTGCTACAAAGAGATTTTTAACTTTCTTCCACATGAGCGTTTACAGGCTATTATTAAAGGAAGGGATGAGCGTTTCTTAAAAATCTGGTCCCCCTTTCTGGACCATTTGCCACAAGAATTGGGGCACCTCCTTAGAAGAGGTGAACTTATTGCCTTTCTAAGTATAAAGCCCACTTCTTAGGGTTGACATCGTAACCACATAATCTAGGCTGATGGTGTAGCCTGATTTTACTTTATTTTATTTATTTTAATTTATCTATTACTCATTTTTCCTTTTTTACTGTTATTCATTTTATTTTCTCTATGTTCTTTTTTTTTACTGTTATTATACTGAATATTATTATAACCACTATCATTATCATTACCATTGTGTCATTGTTAACACCTGTGTTGTATAGCTGTCTATAGTGGGAGGGGGGTGGGTGGTGTGTATGTCGTGTTGTGTGATGTGTTATGTTTTTAAAAATGAATAAATAAATAAAGTCCTCCCAATCATCCACAAAATATTCCAGGGGATACATATCCCCCTTAATAGCTCTGTTATAACATGAATAAAAATACAAGCAGTATGCTAACCACTTCAAAGACCATGTCCAAAGGAACTCACCGTACAAGAGCTGACCCTATAACCTGCGAGCCCTCTTGCCCACAGATGTAGATCATAGTCCATAATTATAGAGGAAACCCTGCAGACAGAAAATGTCAGGGATTCATTATCAGTTGAGCTCACAATGACATTATGGCCCTATCTCATTATCTGTTGCAAATGACATGTCACAGCAGGCTACCCTCTCAATGACTTCAGAAATAGGAGTTGGTCATACATTTCTACCTTTTGAGAGTCACTAATGTTATTGTAGCACAAATGGATTGGCAAGATGAGCACCAATGTCACGGATTGACATAGGCCTATATGACGTACCGGTATATAATCTATCTGTATTGTGGGTCACACTGCGAGAATGCCCATCTTCATAGATTGGTCTATGTTAAAGCATAACTCTCGCCAAAATGAAACCTAAGGGCTTTTGGGAATGTAGCCTACCTGAGTCAAACTTTCGTTTAAAACCATACGGCACTTTTAAGAAGTAGGCCTATTGTCACTTTTGGGTCAAATGGCCTTTTGAATGGAAGTGGTAGGGGCACTACTATTATCACATCGCTATTTTTAAAACACTAAGGTCTCGAGACAACGTGTTGAGAAGGCCTCGAGATAACATGAAACTTTGCTCTAAGTATCACCAGGGTCTTTCTCTGAACTTGAGCATTGAGAACATTGTTTGTGTACACAGAGTTTACTAAAAAAGCAAGGTTTTGAACAACTCACTTCTTGACTGGCAAGATGGCGGCGAGCAGAAAAGCAAACTGCTAAAGTGAGTTGTTCAAAACCTTTTCTTTTGAGTACATATCGTCCCTTGCAAAAAAAATAACATGGTCCTCTATGTGCCCCAGCCACATTTACCCGTCAAGTGGACTCTCATGTGTCTGTGATATACTTTCACCTCATCACAAGGTGGCAGCAACACCTAAGAGTGAGAAGTTGGTAAGTGCCTCGCCAGTTGAGACCCTATGGTGGAGACACACTTGCTAAGACTAGAGAAGCATGGTGCGAGCAACAAGGTCACAGACACTCCCCCGAGTTCAAGTAGCTATGATAGACCAAGGCCTACATCGCTGTCATTTTAGACAGAGGTGCCGTCTAAGATTACTAAACATATACAAGGAGTGGAGAATGTTGAGAAGTCACAGCTGAAGACAATAAGACATCCAACAAGCAAAGGAGTTGATAATCTTTTTCACACAAGGTAGTGATAATATGACCTTATCGTCAGAGTCTACGAGAAGTAATACTATACCGCATTGCTAGATATAGAGAACTTGGGTGAGAACATTTATCAGTGGTCAGTCATATTAACAGTTGCTTCAGTAATTTACAGAAGGATTCTCAAGACATTTCAATGTCCACTCCCAAGCAGTGATCAGATAGTAGTAGTCTATTGTGTATGGTAGTTGTACTGTGCATGCATTCCTGGTTCAGTTTCCCCATTTGCCCTAAAGTCTATGTACCATGTGTCTAGCCATTTGCAGCCACTTAAGGTGAACACTAATGTTTGATGCGCAAAATCTCACAGCAGTAAATATTCACTGACTTACACTGACTGTAGATGAGCTAAAGCTGTGGTCCCCAAACTTTGCATGCCACCCCCTAAGACAAATGAGAGAAAGAATGCCCTTTTTTCCCATCCTGGGGGTCATACAGCCTCAGATGTTGTATAGTTTTTCTTTAACATTTTGTCTACATTTTCTACTTAATATAATCAGTCAAAATAACATATTTTGACATTATACACTTTTTTATTTGATTTGATAAGAGTGCTTGGGCTAAGCACACTGAAAGAGAGCTGCGTCCTTCAGATTAGACATTAAACCGAGGTCCCATTACAAGCACCAATTAAAGATCCCATGGTGCTTATCACAGAGTAGGCCTTGGGGGTTCCCCGGGTGTCTTGGCTAAATTCCCAACCTGCCTCTCATTCTGGCCTCCTAGCCATCACCCAGTGTAATTGGCTCATTGACTCATTCCCTCACTCTCCACCTCAAGCTGGTGTGTGATAAGCCCTCCCAGGTGGGGGCTAGACATTGATGGTGGATAGTTAGGTTCCCCTTTCACTGTAAAGTGCCTTAGGTGCCTTGATAAAGCATACTATAAATACAAGTTGTTGTTGTTGTTGTTGTTTATTATTCTATCATTTGGATTGGTTCTTGTTTGGTGTATGTATGATGCAATAGTAATTAGGCTAGTTATCCCTTCTAACATTCCTAAATGGTAGGCCCTTCCCCGGCCTTATTATATGCATCAACATAGGTCAAGTACAGGCTATTATGCTGAAAGAACACTGCAATGTTTCATTTGTTGGTTGAAGTTGGTTGTTAAGGCCTCTGATTCTGCTCCTCTCACCCTCAGCATGTACAGGCGTTGCCATAACAAATACAGCGTATGTTTGTCTGTCTGGACAGCCAGACATTTGAGAGTTATAAATCAGAGCCCTGGCTATGTTATACATTACAGCTATGTTATAAATTATCTGAGTCTGCCATCTACTGGTCATTTTAATGAACGGTTTTCTTTTACATAAATTATCCTGACAGTAGAGTGGGTCTTCCTTACTAAATTTGCTTTTTAAAACCTGACTTTTTCATCAGGCCAGTATTCAGTAAAAGGTCATACATTAATTCTATGATGACAGTATTTTTTATTAAAACCTCACAAAAAAAAGGAATGAATGAATGAATGAATCAATCAATCAATCAATCAATCAATCACCCAATTAAAATGTGTTTTGCTGATGCAACATGTTTTTTGGAGAGGTGTTTTGCTTACTCTTGAGTCAAGGTTTATGCTTGGTCTCCCTCTGCATTTTGGTCTATCAGGTAACCTGAGAGAGAAAATATTAAATATAACTTCATTCACACCATTTACAAGATAACTCCAATACAGTGACCAGTATTGCTCTCCAGCTCTTCAGAAGCAAGCCCCTGTGACACCAATATGAGACATATAAGTGAACACTGACCAGTATTGTGTGGAAATATGATATTGGAAACCATCTTCCCAACAAAAACCCACAACTTAATAAGTTACAGTAAGCATGTGCAAATAGACATAGGCAAGGCAGTTTTATTTAGCACATTTAATACGTAAGGTAACTCAATGTACTTTACATCATACAAACACAATGAATAGCATATATTAAATAAAAGCATTAGGGACAAATAGAAATGAAAAATAAAAATGGTGAAAAGGAAAATATAAAAAGAAATTGAACATACATACTACTTGTATTCTGCACAATGACAATAAAGTTAAATCTAATATAATGTAATAAATATAGGTTGAATGAATGAATGAATGAATGAATGAATGAACGAATAGCTGTCTTGACAATTTGAATGATTGAAAAATAGCTGTCTTGACAATATACATGTGATGAAAAATATATATTTTTTCCTGCTAAAGAAGAGACAAAAGGCTTCAGTTGGTTGGACTAGTCAGGGTTTTGTTTTCATATCAGTGCTACAAGTGTTTTTATATCCCCAGGTAACAAACTTGTCACATTGGTGTTGACAGTAATTCATAAACAACTCACTTGTAAAGGGGTTGGCAAACATTCCTGACATATATTGTTCAGACACAGTTGTATATTTAAGTGAACATTGCTGTAAACCAAGTGTTTTCTATTAGTAAATCTGATGTACACTGAATGGGTCACAATTACAAAAACGCTGGGCAGTATGGACACCAATCAAATGCTGCAATGTGTTCTAGCAGTATGAAGGACACACTCTAAAAAATGATTCAGAGGTTAGTAGATAAAACTTAAAATGAAGAACATTTTCGACATAAAAAAATTAAGTTTGCTACTTGTACATGTATAGGTGAGTTGACAATTTATTTTAAGGAGTTTGTAATACTGAAAAAGAAAGAAAGCTGTCTCAACTTATTCATATATGGATTTTCAACACACAGTCTTGCTTTCACCTAACAATAGAAAGTATTAAGTTCCTGAAACTTGTAAATCTCGTGACCAAACTTATAAAGCTAATAACACGATTGAACGTTCAGGACCTTCCAGACCACGCCTGAGAAGTAACAGAAATTATGGCACAGGATCCTGTAGCCTGCATCGAACATCACAGGTACGTGCAAAGTAGTCTAGCCTACTATTTTTGTGTTTGTTTTAAAAGCAACAGCTATCAAACAACGGCACACAGTGCATCAAAATCTTTGTCACGTGACACTCAAATGAAATTAACGCTACAGCTTGCCCTTTTGCTCATTTGAATATTTGAAAAGATGGATTTTAGCTATCTACAGACAGTAGCTATCGTGTCTTCCAAGCTAGCTGCTGCTTGCACGGTAATTAAACCATTTGAAAAGATGACTTTGGTAGCTGGCGTCTTCAAAGTTACCTGCAGCCTGCCCTTTGATCATTTGGAGTTAGTAAAGGTAAATTTAGTGTAATTTTAGTGTCTTCAAATTTCACCGTGGCAGCTGTATTCCGCACTTAACATTTTAGCATTGCTAGTTCTAACACTGCACGTGTTTGAGGATCATATTTGGTCGTCCTAGTTAAGCCTAACATTGTCACTATTTATGAAGGTTTGTGGGCCATTTGACATTCTTAGCTTAACCTGAACATAGGCCTAATAGGTAGGCCAACATTTATTTATTTTTGAAGTTTGAGAAATATTATGTGTCAATCCCTGCAAACCATGTAGATTTTGTTCATTTTGTTGTTTGTCTTGAGGTAAATTTTCTAACATTGTGCCTTTCTTTTATACAGATAAATGACGAATTCAGACGGAGCTCTACATTCATTCATTGCACAACTGGACCAGTTGCCATTGCTTTAAAAATAAACAATGCTTTCAGAAAATTTAAATTGCTGTGTGCTTTTATTCAGACAGAAGTGAAGTAAGTTACTATAACTTAAAAAGATCCATGCAAATTGTTACCTTAATTTTTTTTAAGTCATTTCAACTCAAGTTGTTTTTTGAGTAAATATTGTGAGACTTTTATAGTGAGAAGAACTCAATTAGTTTAGCACAATCAACCTGATTTGTCCTCTAAAAGCTTAATTAAGTTGAACCAACTTAATTATATTAATTTGATCATATAATATAATTCAGTTGTTCTAACTATATAAGTCTCACAATATTTACTCAAAAACGGCTTGAGTTGAAATTACTTAAAAAGATCCATGCAAATTGTTACCTCAATTTTTTTAAGTTGAGTAAGTGTATTATTTTTTAAAGTGCACCTTCTTTAGCTGTATTGGATATAATGTTTTGCTTGATTGCTAAATATCCTTACCATAAATGTGAGCTATAAGCTACGGGTTGCAATCATTGCACACATTGTGCTATTGAATCAAAGATTATACATAGGCAGAGCAAAATATTTCATCAGGAGCCACTTCTGGGAACCCAGATCACACGAGGGGAGGTCAAAATCCCCCTTTATGCAGAGCAGAGGCAGCGACTGTTCCATTCAAGTCTATGGCCATAGCTCAGAAATTCTCCACAAATGCTAAGATCTTGGTTCTATAGAGTTAGGAATGTGAATTTTGGGCATGTTTTTATGATCCTCATACCTTTCTAACCATTTCAGACAGGACTCGATCCCCATTTCAAGCCCATAGACATGAACTACAACGAACTGTCTTTGCTCCGCCTATGAATAATCTTTCATTGAATTAAAGGACATGGCTATACGAACCATAAACCACAGGTTGAAAGACATTTGAGATAACACCAGATTTGATCCATTTTTGAAAAGTTTTCATACATGCATCTGCTCTTACACCAGTTAAGACTTCAACTGCCTTTGTGCTAGCCTACATTTCTTTGGTAAAAGCATAATGGTCAAGAATGTTAATCAGAATAGTTGTAATATTGACATATCACTGATGGTAGTAATCTAAACAGCAGCACCACACGTAAAACACAAAATATAAAGACTGTCAGGTTAAAGTTAAAATTAGTTGAATAATAAAAGAAAATGTGTTTTTCTTACCTCCTCATAGTTGGTAAATGCCCAGATAAGTGTGCAGACCATCAGCATCATGAATTTGTTGTGCGTCATCACAAACGCCATTTTGGCTTTGGTCTAGCTGCAGGAACCAACAAAAGGTACATCAAAACAACTATGCAATTGGATAGAGCACACAAAAAAGATGTTTGTAAAGCTGCTTAGTCCCCATTTTCCAAGACAGAGATAACACACTGAAGTAACAGGTGCACACAGTCAGTTGCTCACATACCTGATGCAAGCACAAGCTCCACTTCTGTTGCTCTCAGCATCACTACTGGAAAGGGTGAGAATATGAGAGAACATGACCTGATTTTTGTGCAGTTGATAATACATTGCATTCCTATAACACTGGGGTGAGAAATGAAGTCCAGTTATGCAAGTGTCTCAAATGGCTTGAGCTTGGCTTTGCTACGAGAGAAGAAAATCACATTAAACAAAGACAATGGGAAACCCTTAAGCCGATACCGTCACACCAATGTGACAGGAATGTTGGAAATGGAAAGTTCTAAAGAATATCTATGTTCATTGAATTCAACATGGAATTTTAGAACTTTACATTGTTGGCAGAACAGAATCTTCTGTTAGAATGTTCAAAACTCCCATGCTGAAGGGATTAAATCAGTGTTT
>NC_063198.1:24004098-24246598 GCF_017589495.1 Alosa alosa
TTCACACCTTCATTAAAAATGGTATTTTCGTATCAAACCGTTAACACAATCCCACTAATAAGCACACAATGTGCCAACTACACACTGATAGTATAAATAAAATACACATCTGGCTTTTGCTTTTTCTGTGCACAAGGTAGGCTATGTCAGTTTGAGGTCATACTTCATAGTTCTGTAAACAAACAGGGATCCAAACATCAAGTATTGGTGTTTATTTACACACATCAAAACAAACACAAGTGTTTTTTTCCAAGTCGAAGCACAAAATAGTAATTTCACTGAGACAAAAAAGTCTACAAATAATCAATCTACAGGTACATTGTGTCGTCTCCCTGGGTCAAAATTTTGTGTGCATCACATACAATGTAATTGAAGGCACCAGGAAAAATATCTTCTGGAATGCCGTATCCAGGCCTGACATCATGCCTGGTCAATATCCCCACATGCCTCCTCCATTGCCTGTAAAAAGGCTATGCGTTGATGGGGATGGCGGTCATAGACCTTCCAGCGCCAGGCAAAGAAGCACTCTTTAATTGGATTCAAGAATGGAGAGTATGGGGGAGGTTGAGTACAGTGAAGAGTGGGTGTTCTGTAAACCAGTTGCGGACCAAAGCAGCCCTATTGCAGCCCAGGAAACTAACAGTGTCCCATATGATGACGTATCTGGTCTGCTCTGGTCTCTGAACATTAGTGAGCATGTCATGTAAGGTGTCCAGGAATGTAATGTGTGCAGTGTTATATGGGCCTAGGGTTGCATGATGGTGAACAACACCATTTTGACTAGCTGCATACATAGTTATGTTACCACCACATTGTCCTGGGACTTGTACCACCACCCTGTCCTGATTGGCACAGTGTCCAGTAATGTTCCTGCCACGTTTCCTTGATTTAGTGAAGTTACTGTAAAACCTGCCTTATTTACAAAAAGCAGCTCATGACCCATGGCATCTGCCTCTAGCTCCATCACTCTCTGGACAAGACAAAACAAATGCAGCACTGCAGGCCCATGCACAGCACTACAGTATGCACTTCCAGATTTAGTACCGATACCACCTGCACATAGTCAAATCGCAGTTGTTTTACACGTTCACTGTTTCTTTAAAAAAGGGAGTCTGTAGATTTGTTTCATTTGGATTCTTTTGCGGGCAAGTACATGACATAATACAGGAATGCTCACATTGTGTGGAAGGTGGTGTCATCCTCAATTATGCGCTGCTGTATTTCTCGTAGCCTTATGGAAGTATTTGCAATTTGCTTATGTATAGTGCTTAGGCTGATTGCAAAGTGGACTAATTATCTAAAACAGTTTTCACATGTGACAGTGTGCCAGACAGTTGGCAAAATTGTGTAAATAATAGCCATACATGTCTATAGTTTTGCTAGGAGTGTGTTGATCATTGGGTAATTGAGTGTAAAGCAGTGAGTTGTGTTTACAGTTCCACAAAAAGAGTGCTGTGCAGTGAATTGTACTTACAGTTTTTGCAAAGTGTGTTACAAAATAGCAAACTGAGTGCAAAGCAGTGTTTGTGCTTTTAGTTTTGCAAACTCAGTGAGTGGTTTAGCTATAAATATTAATAGTTTTATAAATTGTGCTATAAGGATCACGGTTAGGGTTTAAGCATTCAGAAAAAAAACTGTAAATGTAATGAACTTGTTCTCTTCTTTCTTTGTTGAATGACTACCTTAACGATTATGTGCATCCTTCTCTTACAAAAACAGAAACAAACAAACAAAACTCAGCAATACTAGCTTCCGCAACAGTACATTCCAACAGTACATTCCAACAAGTCAACTTTGTAACAAGGTAAATACAGAGGCCACTGCCCACAGAGGGACTTTAAACAATTCTAAAAATTAAGAAAAAGAAAACACAACTTAATAAGGATACTAAATAATATATAGATCACACAACATCAATTACATAATCATATTCCCTCTATAGGCATACACTAACCCTTTACAGTTTTTGCCCATTGCTTGAACTCTATAGACACATGCTTAGACCAAAGTAGAAAAAGCTTTTGTTATTATACCTTAAACACAGTGTAACCATACCTTAAAGGAAAATTCCGTTTTTAGCACTTTAAGGCCCTTTCCTGGTTTGTTTTGGATGAACTAGAGTGGTGGACAGCGAAATTTTGACGGTTGGTCCTGTCTCGACTTTTCTGACTCGTTTTGAATCACCTTTGACTTCTCAGGGTGGCTGGCAATGTGCATACTTGTAGGCTACTCAAACATGTCCTAAAAACAACCCTCGTTTTCAAAACTGTGCAACTCACCGAGTGGTTAGTGGTGTTCGTTGATGTTCCAAAGAAAGTAGCGTAGCGAAATACAGTGTCTGTCGTGTTTTATTTGGCATTTTGTAAAATCCCATTGATTTCTGTTGGAAGACTCACTGCACGTTGATAGCTGCGCCACCGTCTATGCTTCAGGTTCAAATATTGAGCGGTTGTGAATAGTTCCACAATAGCAAATAAGACGGCTGGAAATCATACATTGCGCCGATATATTTGCTTTTAATAATCAACGAACACCACTAACCACTCGATGAGTTGCACAGTTTTGAAAACGAACGTTAAGGGTTGTTTTAGGACATGTTTGAGTTGCCTACTACAGTATGCCCAGAGCCATAGAGAGAAAGAGTTGCGACACTCTCTGATGTCACCGCCAGTGCAGTCACGTGGTTCGTGTAAACCGCTATAGTTCCAAAACATACGCTGGCTGTCATGTTCTTCTATGGGACAGACAGCAGCGATTGCGTTATTTAACGGTAAAAATATATATATATATATAAATAAACATACACCCTACTACTTTTTCAGCTGTTATTGCATGATTACATATTTGTTAATGTCAGTTTTGCATTTTGAGAGGCAGGGTGACAACGAAAAAGCTGTATATTACTTAGATACGTTTTACATTTTTGGAGGGAAAAGCTTATGTTCATGTTCGCATGGACAGAAGTACAGGCTAGAACGGCTCTAACTTAAGTTTTCTTTTCCATATCATTCATGTGATGACAGATGTCTCATGATTTTTATTTTATCGCAACTGGGCTGTGTATTATTGATTACCGTGATTTTGCTTATAAATTCCGATTCAGCCATTAGCTTACCTTCGTGCTAGCGTCTGCCGTGGTCCATTCAGCATTTGCCTAGCAGCTAGCTCACTTCTGATAAGTGGTCACCCCCAGACCACAACGTGAAACATGATCATGTTAAGACTAAAAACATATTTTTAAGATTAAGCCATTCACATATTATCAAAAGCATTATGCTTATATGTTTGGGTCTATAGGTAAGTGCAGAGCTATTAAGATTTTTCTCTACGGCTCTGGGTTAATGCACAGAGTAAGAGTAAGGTTAGCTGCAGCGAGAGTGATAGAGAACAGTGACAGGCGACACTCCCATTGGACTCCGTTGTACTTTTTTGAGAAATAACAGTCCATTCAGCATTTACACCCACTTCTTCTGATGAGGCAGGAGTTGACCACACAACCATGATAATTTTAATACTAAGCCATGCACAAAGAATCAAATATATTAAAGAATAACAACTCATTAAGCTTGGATAAATGAATCAAATATTGTTTAATAAAAAATACTGAGTGAGACAACAAGATGTGTATGTGTGTATCTAACTGGAAAAACAAGAACAAAGTGAAGGAACAGGGAGGAATATTATAAGTGATTAATACATAAAAAAAAATCCTCCACATACATCAGGCTTCAGAATGCATCAGGGCTGAAAGGAAGGACAACATTCATAATAAAGGTACCTGGCATAAGATAAAAATGAACAGTGTGGAACAAAAAAAAATGTGAACAAGCATGAACAAGGAACAAGCATGAATAATATCAACAAACATACGTACAGTGGCCACAACAACGATACTGGTGGTCCAGCAAGTTCTGTTGAGACAGGGGCACAAATATATTCTAACAAGCCAGTTCACTCAGGACTGCCTAGAAAATACTTTCTCTTGCATACATCAGACTCACACCTGTGGAGTTCCACTATTCACTATGGCCAGTCACTGTAGGGCAGTTCCTCTCGACAACGCATACTAACATCCTCTTCATCTGTGTCCTGGACACTAAAAAGCAGATAAAGCGAAATAGGGCGATAATAGATTCAACAATGGACACAGCAGGTAACACTATATATATAGGGCAAACCATTCACAACATATTATAACGTCGCAAATATACTATACTTTACCACACTTATAATAGCCCTGAGCAAATTCAAAAGTGGTTGAGGAGAGAGAGGGAGGGAGGATCCTTGTTTGGTTATGAACTCTGACCTCTGACCTATTCTCAAAAGTCAGGGCAGGTGGTTGAGGAAAAGTCGTCACCCGCTCTCTGTGATGTTCAATGGTGTCGTGGTTCATTGGTTACAACTATCATTTTGTAAATCAGTGGTCATACCATGGTTGGCTGTGCAGCATTTGGATGCACCAATCGGTCCGAGAAGGGTTACCGCATGAATGGCTTCCCCAAGGACAAAGATCGCATGAAAATATGGATGACAATGGTCAGCCGCAAAAACCTGCAAATGACCGGGACCAGCAACAGAAACAAATTAGTCACACTACTGTCTGAGTAATAAACATTTTAAAGCTCATTATGGCTTATGATAATTTTTTGTGTAAAATAATTTGTATTCTTACATGCAATCCAACAGCCCTTTCAAGGGTGTAATTAAACAAACCTTATTTCTACTAGCATCAGATACACAGTACTCAGCTGACTAGCTAACACCGCCAGGTTCAGCAGATACAACCTAAAAAAAAACGTCCTTAATCAACCTTAATGATCCTAGTAATCTAACATCAATAATTTACCAAATAAAATATGTCAGAGATTCACTACTGAACTTCGTAATTTTTGGTGTAGCGATACCTTCTTCACAGCTCGCAAAATCGAGATAACTAAGTAGCAGGCAATGACTGAAAATCGGTTGTCTACCAAGTTAAGAAAATATATATAAATTGCACTGTGCACATACAAATAAATATAAGCATATGCACCATAAAGGGCCTATTTATATAATATACAGAGTTGACAATTCAAAAGAGGTAGCTAATGAATTTACGCCTGGATATAACGTTAACGTTACCTTTACAGAGGGCGAAGTCAAGCTAACAAACTAGCAGGCAATCGGTGGTCTACCAAGATAAAACATATATATAATTACGCTGTGTACATACAAATAAAGATCAGTATATGCATCATAAAGGGCCTCTGATAAAATATAGACAGTTGACAATTCAAAACAGGTAGCTATTTAATCAATTTACCCCTGGATATAACGTTACCTTCACAGAAGGCAAGTCAAGCTAACAAACTAGCAGGCAATCGGTCGTCTACCAAGATAAAAAATATATATATATATAATTACGCTGTGTACATACAACAAAAGATCAGTATATGCATCATAAAGGGCCTATGATACAATATAGACAGTTGACAATTCAAAACAGGTAGCTATTTAATCAACTTACCTCAGAAGTTACTCGACAGTCAGCAATGGAAGTGTATGATGTCCAACGCCATAGAATGGCTTTTTGGAACTACGCGAGGCTGCATACCCCGGAAGTAGGCGGCAAAAAGCGTACAACGGAGTCCAATGGGACTGTCGCAACTCTTTCTCTCTATGGCTCTGAGTATGCCCATTGCCAGCCACCCTGAGAAGTCAACGGCGATTCAAAATGAGTCAGAAAAGTCGAGACAGGACCAATCGTCAAAATGTCGGTGTCCACCACTCTAGTTCATCCAAAACAAACCAGAAAAGGTCCTTAAAGTGCTAAAAAACGGAATTTTCCTTTAAAGAAAAGCGCTGCTTTGCACTTTAGTTGCAATTCTGCAACACTTGCACCTTTCTGCAACACACTTGCTCCTGCACACTACACACTATTTCATACATAAGACACTTCGTTCATAATTGAAATCTCATGGGTATTGGGACAACACGTCTATTCAAAATACAAAACACATTGGGTGATTGGAAACACTTAGACACACATCCTTACTTAGAAAACTGAATACCAATCAGCCAGCCACAATAGGCCTCAGTTAAGCCATTTTGAGAACTTTGCAAGCATGGAGGCAGGGAGAGCAAGAGGTAAAGGAAGACAAACAGAGAGAGGGGTAGGAGGTAGTCGAAGAGGCTATGCATGGAACAATATTTCAGATGATATCAGAGAAACTTTGGTGGACCATGTGAGGGAAGCTGGAAGAGGGAGTCCACCACATCTAAGCCTGTTTTACAGTAGTGTAATTTTGTTTTATTTTTGTGTTACTGCATTTACTGTACTGTAGTGTAAAGTATAGTACTGTGATGTACATTATTGAGTTGATGTCATTTGTAACTTTTCAGTACTTTCATTTTTGTCAAAACCTTTGTTGGAAAAAAAACATAACAAAAACTGTATGTGTTGCATTGAGCTTCACAGCATGCTACTGTAACTGATAAACTGAATAAAAGCAGTGAAAATGAAAGACTGCAGTGTTTTAAATAGAAGTACACTAGTGTGTTGCTGCTAATCTGAAAGTGTATTCATATGATGCAAGTGTGTATCAATTTGTCATCAGAGTGACATTTTGACAAAGGATTGTTAGGTTTTGATAGCAGTGTTTCAATTCAACATAGATGTGAATGGTCTATTTCCCAGTGTTGTGTCTTGTGTGCTTATGTGTAAAGTTTAGACATAATGAGTTTTGCAAAAAGTGTTCAAGCAATGGGCAGAAACTGTAAATACACATAAAATGTAGTTTTTGTGGTACCAGTCCAATTTCAGTCTCAACTTAGCTACCACTGCATTTGTTGTTTTAGCAGTGTTATAATGACCTATCACACAAGGGAGAAGCTGTTAACGGAGCTGTCGTTCCCCACCCAGGCCACTGACAGGTATGCCTGGCCTGCCAGAAGCTGTTGGTAGATCGAGCTATGATGGGGGTCTTGTCATCAGCTGCTGACTTGACTGTGGCTAACTTTAAAACGGACGCTGCGGTGTCAAGAGCATTTTGGCAGGGTGCAAAGTGGTGGAGCTGCCTGAAATGTGTACATCTCCGGTGACCCTCTTCATTGTATTCCCAGCTTGCCTCATCAAGGCTCTTTGAATAGACCCTTTCAACAATAAAAACAAAAACAATGCTTGAACGTTCTATTTGGTTCCCAATCGACTTACTCTGCATCAAGATAACATATGGAATGTTAAAATGGAAGCCTTGTGGGGCCAACTATGATGCTGATAATGGAACTCTCTTGAAAGGGTCTATAGAAACCTTTGGCCATGTATATTCCACTTGTAGTGAGCAACTGTAACTTTTCAATGAGGTCTCTGGTATGTCGAAGTGTCGTCATCTCCTACCCACCAATGTGTCAGAGCTAGAACCAGTACCAACCAGCTTCAGCTTGCCATCTTGCGAGATAGATTATGGTCATTATAACACTGCAAAACGACTAAAACCCAAACCAATTCTTTTTGTGTGTTTTTTTATATTCCCTCTATCTTCAAATATAATGGGTGCTAACAGTTTTGCAGTTTGTAATGTATTTTACATAATTGGAATAATATACATAATTTAATTAGTATTGCGCTGCTAGATTTCACTCAAAAACAGGAAAACTTGAGATCGATGCAACTTAAGTCACAGTGTTGTTACAATTAGATTTATTGGTACGAGTCATACACATTTGACAACCACCTTTGTCTAGTCACCTTTTCCAGTGTGCGAACCACTCAAAACCTCTTCCTTACAGCATTGGTTTTAACGCACCTGGACTAAAAAAAACTCATCTGAGCGAAACAATACTTTTTTGCCTTCTGTTTTTTTGTCATGAAATGGACTGAACACTTATATGTGATAAAGGTTTTAGACTGAAAGACATGCACTTCTAACAACATACTGTACTATATATGTAATTGTCAACATTATGTTCTGCATACAACTACATGTGTATCATCAATAATCAATTACAGGTCATTCCATATCAGTCCAAAGACATAACACTGATGTAGTAACGTGTAGACTTCTAATCTCACATTGGAATGATTAAAAATCGGAATATTTATTCCTTAAAAAAAAAAAAAAACCTCATCCAACTCCCCTGCATCTCCCTCACTCCTGTTATCATCTGGCTGGTTGATGTTCTGGCAAGAGTTACCATGACAGTTCCCACCAGCAGAAATACACTGGACTCCTGGCTTTTTACAGCAGCACCTGAGAGTGTCACAGTCCCCTGCACAGTTGCAGCTGACAAACTTCAGAAGGTAGTCCAGTGCAATGGAATGTTCTTCTTGTTTCTATCCATACTCAAGGACATCCAGTGATGAACTTTGTAGCACTAGCCAATCTCTGGTCTGGAGATATACCCGCAGAGTGTGCTGGCATATTTTTGGCAAAAAAATGCTCAACTTTCCCTAACTAAGAGGGTAATAGAATTGATGTTTTTATGGAAAAATAGTTATTTAGGCGGAATTTAAGAGTGTATAGCTTTTGAATGAGACAACTAACCATCTCAAAATGTCTTCATTATATACTTTCCCTCGTGGATTACAGTGTTTTGAGATTGTAAGTGCACCACACTCAAAAACACTCGAGAACAAAAACAAGATTTTTTTCCAATTACCAATTTTGTATTTTATTTATCCGAGTTTGTTTCGATCAATAGGATATCAGTGGTGGGTAATACAGTAATTCTAATATGAGATTAGAAATGTACACAATACTGCCTCAATATACATATTTTCAGCAAAAAATATGGTTTCTTTGCGAGAGGAAAGGAATATTTTAACGGGGTACACAGACAATATTGGCATTCAGTGCAATAAGACATCAGGCTTATAGTCATAAGACTTTGGGGACTACTTGGACAAAAAAAAAATCCGATTGTGTTGAATCCAATATTTTTGTGTTGAAATGATATGGAATAACACTTCATTATAGCTACAAATGTTTCTTTAGTAACTTACCTAACAAGGTGAAAATTATCCCAAGGGCTTTGTTCATAGCTGGTTTGGTCAAGAACCACACAAGTCTGACCTCTATCCAGAAACACTACAGTATGTCAACTCTATTTGGACTTATTCCTAATTAGAGCACTGGCCTCGAGGCATGTCTCTGCAGTATCAGATGTCAACATTAACGGCAATGACAAAACCCTTTCATCGCATGCTCATGTCGTCCTACTGTAATCTCAATTAGGCCTGGGGGCTTATTACAGTTACGCGAATTTAAGACAGCTTCAATGTTAATTTCAGCAATTTACAGATTTATTATAGTCTGTGTTGAATGTATTGAGTTAAAATTCAATGTAGGTCAATGTTGTTGTTTAGCTGTTCATTTTTAACTCTGGTGCACACATAGGTCGGGGTATAATTTGAGGTATGTCTATTTAAAGAAACATGCTCAGACTCAACCCCGCCATGCTCAGTCGTGTGATGAAAGCGAAACATGATATGACCGTTAATTTCCTTTTGGGGTCACAGCAACATACTAAGGAGTTCAAAATGTCTGTCCTCTTGTGAGGAGGCAGTCCCCATAAAACTACATCAGATCACACTGACAGTGTGTCAGGGCAAAGTCAAAGGAGAATCATGTATGCCCATTCTGTAAAATATCAGTGTGATATAAAATAATTCCAGAGAAAATAGATTTGTTTTCAACCAATTTATTGCAAAATAAATGATACATCATCAAGATGAGTTGTAATACCTGCTGCTAATGCTGAACCAAAAAAATAAAACACACACACAAAATAACGTACACACAAAAAAAGAACTAATACATGAACAGCTGTCCTTTAAAATGTTATTCACTAAAAGTAAAGGGTCTCTTCACACCAGGAATGATCAATATGAACAATAAAGATAACTTTATTACAAAGCATCTAGCCTACACTGATCAACAATAAAGATAACTGTATAACAAAGCATCTAGCCTACACTGATCAACAATAAAGATAACTGTATAACAAAGCATCTAGCCTACACTGATCAACAATAAAGATAACTGTATAACAAAGCATCTAGCCTACACTGATCAACAATAAAGATAACTGTATAACAAAGCATCTAGCCTACACTGATCAACAATAAAGATAACTTTATTACAAAGCATCAAGCCTACACTGATCAACAACTAGATGTACCGCATAGCGGTACAAAATATGACCGCCGCTCAGTCCTGTACAGCCGTTCCGCGAAAATAAATCACACTTCAATTTGTCTCCATATTTTACTCCATCCCCCACTCTTGAAACTTTTGTGTATGCTTGTTTGGCATGCCTGAGTGTGTGTGTGCGGCTGCACAGAAAGTAGCCTACTGGTGCTGAAAAGGTGAATAGATTGTAGAATAGCCAAAGAAGATGTAGCATTGTTATAAAACCTTTAAAATCTCTAAACAATCACAAGTAGGGCAGTTCATCACAGTTCATCCATTGCAACTGGATTGATGAAAGGTCACTTACACCTGTAGGCTACATTGTATTTGGGAAAAGCAAAAGGTATCAGCATAATGTTATTTATTTATTTATTTATTTATGTATTTTTAAACAAAAACATCTCTGTCAGTTCCATGCCGTTTTCAACAGCTATCAAAAACAAAGGTAATTTTTGGATGGATGGATTTTTTGTGAATGTTTCTTCTTCTACATAAGATTTTAGTCATCTTTAGTTCATGTAATACTTTATTGTCAATGCACAAATTAAGTAACAGTAGGCCTAGTCTGAAACGTTATTGTTAATGCACAAATTAAGTAACAGTAGCCTAGTCTGAAACGAAATGCTGTTTTACATCTAACCAGTGGTGCAAATAACTGACATGTCCAAATGGGCCTTGATGAAATGCGTCGCTAGACTGTTCATACACACTTTAACGGGCCAAAGTTGAAGAGCTTTTTTCCGTTATTGTTAGTGAAAATATAGGCTGATTCATGTTCCCTTGCATTGTTTAACTGAGGTCCATGGCTAGTCTGGCTTTCATCAGACCAAGCTCAATCTTTTAAGAAATCAAAAAATAAATAGCGGGCAGATCAGGCTGGGTTCACCCAGCCTAGTCCATAGGCACCCGATATTGTTTAATTTTCCGATTGAGATATACACGCTCTGGTTATTCTAAATGCAAAAATGCATCAGGGAGTTATGACAAAACGGTAAATAACAAACTAGATCCTAATAGAAAGCTGTTAGCTTCCCTAAGCTACAGGTAGGATTATAAGGTAGGCCTATTTACAACATAAATTGCCAATAGGCTATGTTGGCGACACAAATGAAATCTCCTTTGGAAACCAATGGCTTACGCCTTACAGTATCAAGCGGACTTAAACTGTCATATCGTGGGCTAAAAAAATTGTAATAACATTCAAGCAGCTCCATGAGTCAAGGAAAGCGCGAATGAAGTAGCCACTTCTAAATGGGACCCACTACACAGTAGCTTAAGGTGTGTTGCTAAAGCAGCCATAATGAAATGAAGGTGTCATTGTTTGGATACTTCACACACACGTGCTTTTTAATTTCACAAGACTACAACTACCAAGCTGTAATCAAAGCACATCGATTCCCCTCTCAAACCATGCACGCACTTAAAACAAAATAAACAGGCGTCTCAGTCTCACGCATGTATAGGCAAAACTGTATCAGACCGGTGTAACGTTGGTAAATCTTCCATTGCACAGAATGATTTTGTAGCACGTGCAATTAATGACAGTCGAAAGATACAAACAGTGCTAAAATACATTTGCTTGGTATAACCGCATTTATAGTTTTCTACAAATGCAATAAATCAAATGCCTCCATCACTCAACCAACGCTTAACGGTAACATTACCTAGGTCCTTATTGATATTACAAGATTAACATTATCTGCAGTAAAACCAAGCATGTCCGATAAACATCCTGAGATTTATTTCGGCTTCAAGAAGAAATGGGAATTACACTTCATGTGAACATCGTCCTATCCTTATTAGATGTTCGCTGCAGTAAATTACAGTCCTTGTATGAAGCTTTTTTTCCAACCCACTTTTAACGTCCAACAAAATTACGTCTCACTGCAACGATGCGCCATCTAGTGGACAAACGACTACTTCTCGCCAATACTGAAAATGCAGCCATGATGATGATGATGAATATTTATTTTGGCTTTCTTTTTAATCCTACTGAACCCGGGGACTAAAATGAAATTTTTCCGTAAAAGTCTAGTGGGGCTACATACCCACCACATTTCATGTACCCGGTGGTTCGTGTCCCGGTATCAATGACCAAAAATTCAGGGAGTAGATGACGGGAAAAATTCTTGAATTGTGTGCATGTGTGCGTGTACAAATTTATGTTTATGTGTGTGGGTGTGGGTGTGTGTGTGTGTGTGTATGTGCGTGCTTGTGTGTTTGCCTGCGTATGTGTGTTTGTGCATGTGCATGCATGCGTACATATGTCTACTGTGTGAGTATGTGTCATACATTATGATTACTGTAAATGTATGTGTGTGCGTGTGTATCTGTTTATGCACATGTGTGCACATGGAATGGGTTGACATGACCCCTGGAGGCAAACATACGGAAAAAATTGGTCATCCTAGGCCCTACAGTTCTCAAGATATTCACAGAGAACTGTGTTCTGCCCTACCCTCCTTTCGGGGGTCCAGTCCAGCTGGGGGGGCTACAGATCAAAACGAAGAATGACGGTTCCATGCTATCCATGGGGTACATGCCCACCAAGTTTTGTGTACCCCGGTCTTTCAGTGTCCCGGGAATCCTTGTTGGTGTACGCCACTAAATGTACACATAAATTATTTTATTGTAAGGCCCCCATGAACGAAAGTACACAAAACTTGGCATGCATTCGGAGGGTGTCATAATGATCCTACACTTTTAATTTCGTGCAGTTTTGACCTTGTCAGCCAGAGATATTGTGATGAAAACACCTAATTTTTTTGCTTTTTTAATTTTTAACTAGGTGGCGCTATACATGAAATAAGTGGTAATGGGATGGGTTGACATGCCCCTTAAGACCAACATACAAAAAAAAAGGTGGACCTCCTAGGCCCTACGGTTATCGAGATATTCACAGAAAACTGTCTCCGGCCACCTACAGGCCAGTTGGTGTATAGTAACATAAATTAATTTATTGTGTGGCCCCCCATGAATGGAATTCCACAAAACTTGGCGTGCATACAGAGGGTGTCATAATGATCCTACAATTCCAATTTCGTGCAGTTTTGACTATGTTAGGTCACAGATACCTTCAATTACAACACCTCATTTTTACTTTTTTGTGTTTAACTAGGTGGCGCTATACATGAAATGAGTGGTTATGGAATGGGTTGACATGGCCCCTTGAGATCAACATACAAAAAAAAATGGTCCTCCTAAACCCTACAGTTTTCGAGATATTCACAGAAAACTGTGTTTGCCCTACCCTCCTTTCGGGGGGTCCAGTCCAGCGGGGGGGCTACAGATCAAAACGATGGTTCCATGCTATCCATGTGGGGTTACATGCCCACCAAGTTTCGTGTACCCCGGTCTTTCAGTGTCTCAAGAAAAAAAAAAAAAAAAAAAAAAAAAAAAATCTGACTAAAACCTATATGACCTATATTTGGCGGGGTCATAATAAAGATAACTGTATAACAAAGCATCTAGCCTACACTGATCTACAATAAAGATAACTGTTTAACAAAGCATCTAGCCTACACTGATCAACAATAAATAACACAAAGTCTCTTTGTGTTCATGAATATAATGTCTAAAATTTGATGGATGTTTTTTATTATTATTATTATTATTAGTAGTATTATTATTATTATTATTAGTAGTATTTTGCTCAGGGAAAACTTATTCCATTCAAAGCATTTACATATACAGTGCATATAAAAAGTACCCCAACCCCCCCACCACCCCTTGGATATTTCACCTTAATTGCTTTAATAGGATATTCTTCCACCATTTGGGGAATTACACTAATTTTCCACCTCCCCTTGAGTTAAACAATTGATTTTTTTTACTTTTCTCCAGTTCATCCAGCCGTTCTCTTAGTCTGGCGATACCACTTATAGCTCCAGCCTAGCATAGATAATTGAATCGGATTAGACCATTAGCATCTTGCCTGCTAGCATCACGCTTAAAAGTGACTAAGATTTCTGGTAATTTACCCATTTAAAACTTGTCTTTTCTCAAGTTAGAAATTGTAATAAGACTAACGGAAAATGAAACATGGCAATTTTCTAGGCTGATCTGACATGGAACTATACTCTCCTTCTGGCGTAATAATCAAGGAAAGTTGCGAATGTATCATGGGCACAGCAGCACAATGATATTACGCCACACCTGAAAGTAGTAGGCTATAACTTCCAGCAACAAATTTGAGCTGCAGCAGATTATTATGGTACATCATGATGACACATTGCACAAAGAGCATCTGAGACATGACATATATTTGGGGGCCAAGCAGCAGAGCTGCTTAGGCACCCATTGTGTTTTGATAGTATATTTTTACTACCATATTTCTCTTAAGACTCAATCAGGACCATGCAAGATCAGGATCCAGGCTTTATTCTATTTTCAATGAGGGGCCAGTGGCCCTCAAGGGAGAGAAGTACATGTTTGTTTCACCCCATCATGTATTTCACCAGATTCTCAGTATTCTCTGACTTCTCTGACTATACAGAAACAGTCTACCATATTTAAAGTTACACACAAAAGAAGGAGTGACCTCTAGGTCCAACCCAGTTTGAATATGCAATAGAAAGGGAGGATGAGGATTAGGCCTTCATCAGGTCTGGTCAGCTTCTATTGTCTTTTAATTAAAACTACCCCATTTCCTGGGAAGTTCCTCAGAGGCCTGGACACATGCTGTTCTACAAACATTAACATTTTACACCTGGTGATAAGGCAAAGGCCTCTAGACAAGCTTTCATTGAATTCAAGGATAAACAAAGGATGCTTGCATACACACACAGAGACACACACAGGGTACACATGGGTACAAAAATCACAGATGACCATAAGAAGTACGCAGTATGTACATTTACAGAAATGAGGCTGATTCACAACACTTTCCGTTTCTACGTATTCCTATTACTAAGCTTCCACCATGGGAGTCTATAGCAGCCGAGAGAACCGTCACGTAAAAAGTTCTAAAATTTGGCACAATGATTGGAGACAGCCCTTATGATTAATTTCACCAAGTTTCATGTCGGCACCTCGAACACTCTACTGCCACCAACAAGTCAAAGTTGGACGTGTGTTTACAGTTTTTTCTGAATGCTTAAATGCTAACCGTGATTCTTATAGCACAATTTCTAAAACTATGAATTTGTATAGCAAAACCACTCACTGAGTTTGCAAAACTAAAAGCACAAACACTGCTTTGCACTCAGCATGCAATTTTGTAACATACACTGTGCAAAACTGTAGGTGCAATCCACTGCACAGCACTCTTTTTGCAGAACTGTACAGTAAACACAACTCACTGCTTAACACTCAATTTCCAAACGATTAACACATTCCTAGCAAAACTATACACATGTATGCTTATTATTTACACTATTTCGCCAACTGTCTGGCACACTGTCACATTATGAAAACTGATAAACCACAGGAGTGGAGGTGAAGAAGTAGGAGGAAGAGGAGGAGGACACGGAGGTGAAGAAGCGAGAGGGAGAGGACGACAAGGACAAGGAGGTGAAGTTAGAGGAAGAAGACAAGGAGGAGCAAGAGGAGGACAAGGAGAGGCAAGAGGAAGGGTAAGAAGAGTAAGAAACAGCCCTTTTACAGGCAAAAAAAAAAAAGTTTTTACCAGATCTACTTCATAGGTGTGGTATATCACTTTTTAAACTACACCCTTTTCAACCTAGACCATGGTATAAGTGGGGATATTGACCAGGCATCATGTCAGGCTGGATATGGCATTCCAGAATATTATTTTCCCTGGTGTCATGGACTACAGGACATTGCATGTGATGTAGACAAACTTTTGAGAGAGACAACACAAATGTAGACTGATTTTTTTTCTCAGTGAAATTGCTAGTTTGTAGCCTAGAAATCTAGACGCTACCTAGCGGCAGCAAATTACATTTGCTGCCAGGGCTAGTCTAGCAACTCTCCGTTGGCTTGTGAGCTGGAAAAATTAAACTTCTATCAGGCCAATCAAATTGTGTATAGAGACGTTAGGCGGGCTTAACATAATGATGTCAATGCAAATGATGGCAGAGTTGCAACGGTTTGACTTGAATTCCCTGCTACTCAGTGTTACCAGATGTACGATATTTATCGTATTTGTACGATAATTTTGACCTCTGTACGATGTACGATCAATAATGAAAAAAAATCCCATAATGTACGAAAATTTCAGTCGTTCGTCCAAACACACATCCTACCGCTTCTCTCTCTGACCCCAAATCATTTTGCAGGCTCGCCTCAGTCGCCTGCCTGCACGCAAGCACGTACACACACACATACACAGGCACCACACAGTGTAGCCCGCATGTCAACACTACACTACAGTTTTGCTGAAGAAGACAGTTCAGTTTAGATCAGTTTAACAAAACGAAGCAGTAAAGTGCTAAAAAACAATAATGAGTTCAGAAAGGGAAGGTGAGGACAGAGAAGGGGCGAAAAGGAAGGCAGAGTCTGAAGAGCAGCGGAAAAGTAAGCATAGGCCACAAATATATAGGACAGAGTGGGAAAAAGAAAAACACTTTTGGAAAATAGCTATATTTTATGCGTTTGGTTCGTGTATGATCATTTTTCTCAAAAACGATAATTTTGAGGTTTTGGTACGATATTTCCTACATTTCTAATCTGGCAACACTGTTGCTTGAAAACAAAGAAGATAGATGTTGCTGTTGGCGAACAGCGTGACACGAGTGAAGCTTTTTTTAAGTTGGCAAAAGTTTGAACTAGCTAACTAGCTCCGCTGGTGGGAAAACGCATGGGACTCATAGCGCTGTCCTATTGCGTGCAGAGGGAATTTAAAAGATAACCGATTATACCGCCCCTAGGACTGGATAAACCCCTAGGAGTACTGCCAACAGTGAGTGCTCAGACCCTACATTTTACAGTAATGTGGGTCTGGCTCATCAGACTTTGACTGAAAACATACTTGTGTTTGTTTTGATGTGTGTAAATAAACACCAATAGTTGATGTTTGGATCCCTGTATGTTTACAGAACTATGACAAAAGTATGACCTCAAACTGACATAGCGTACCTTGTGCACAGAGAAAGCAAAAGCCAGATGTGTTTTTTATTCATACCATCAGTGTGTAGTTGGCACATTTTGTGCTTATTATTGTGATGGCTTGTGTTTACTGTTTGATATGAAAACACCATTTTTACGAAGGTGTGAAGAGTTAAGTAAGGTGTGTTAGTTTTTGCAAGAGAACTACAATGTTTTGCAACATGATTAACCTAGCAACAGTCTAGAAACCGCCATAACTACCCTAGCAACAGCCTAGCAACCATGTCAAATACCCTAGCAACAGCATATCAACCACTTTCAGCTACAACCTAGCAACCAATATCGCAAGCATGAGATTAACCTAGCAACCAGCATAGCAACCAACACAACTAACCTAGCAACAGTCTAGCAACCACTACAATGACAACCTAGCAACCAACATAGCAACCAACATGATTGCCCTAGAAACCACTTGAGTTACAATAGCAACCACCACAACTACCCTAGCAACACCCTAGCAACCATCTTAATTACCCTAGCAACAACCTAGCAACCACAACTATAATGTCAACCTAGCAACACCATAGTAATCCAGTGTTTCCTCTACGTTTATTTTAGCATGGCGGCCCGCCACGGTTTAATTAATACCCCCACGGTATGAGAATCAGGGCAGACGCACAATGTAGTTGCAGTTGCTTTTTAAATAATCCTACAGACGTATCCTGCTGGCTGCCGCTCACATTGCAATTTAACAATAAGTAGCCTAAAACGAGTCAGAAGTTATTTGGCCCGTTCAGTTTCACTTCACATATTATATATATTGTATTGATGTAGCCTATTTAAAACATTAACTTTCTTCTCAGTGTTTCTACTTCATTTAGCGGTGCCACTGCTTCAGAATTAAGGGAAACGCAAAATATTGTCCGGAAGCATTGTAGGCTAAATGCCCTCCGTTGGCTGCTGAAAATTGCAGTTTAACAATAAACAGCAATTCTAATCCGAGGTACCTGTCTAGTTTTATTCCATAAATAAATTGTTTTTTATATGACGTTAGTGGCATGCACTATCAATAGCTTCCATGTGCTACGCATGTTTGTCGCAAAAACTACAATTTTCGCACAAATTGGTGGAAAGGTGTAGCACAGGCTAAGGAAAACCCATTAATTTCTGAAGCTAATCATATTGAAAGTATTTCCCATATCGTAGCCTATTAGGTTGCTCGTAACAACAGTAAAAATGAAACTGGAGAGAGGATGTCTCCACGAAGACACCGCTGTTACATTAGATGCACACTCAATCGCGAATTGACGCAGGAAAAATGCAACGTCTGGTAGTAACTAAGGTAAATGGCAAAACTTGGCCAAAAACATCTTGTATGCACTCGCGGTGATGGAGTAGGCTTAATGTGAATTGCGGACTATAAAGTAAAGGAGATTTGCACCAAATAAAGGCAGTGTTGTGGATTGTGTTTCTACAACATGTTGGCACAAAACTTAATTTCTGTCATAAACAAAGTAAGCGTTTCTCTATTGTCAACGTGAACAGGTGTTTTAATGGGTTAACGTGACCTGAGTCTGACAGAAGATGGGCCACAAAAAATCTAGCGAAAACACTGTAATCAAAATGATTACCCTCGTAACCAGCATAGCAACCACTTTATTTTGCATAGCAACCACCATATGTACCCTAGCAACACCCTTAAACACGTCTTAATTACCCTAGCAACAACTTGTAACATAATATTTTTTGCATTTTCATGCACAGGTACACATGCACCTTGGAATTGAATTTATAGTTATGTTTATGCTAATTTGGCAATTTTGTGATGGTATGTCTCAGAGGTGGGACCGAGTCACTGTTTGGAAAGTCACAAGTCAAGTCCTAAGTAAAGACAGAGAAGGGCAAGTTAAGTCTGTTGGATGTTGAGCTATTATTAGACTATCAATCATAATTTTAACATATCAATCTAATCTACAGTACTTTTTTTTATAAATACAGATTAAAATATGATCAATGTTTCTGTCTTGAAATCTTTTACTCATGTATGTGTCCAAAGACCTTCAAAGTATTGTGTTGTCTCAGAGAAGAAATGAAAGTGAATGGTGGGTTTGAATTGTATTAGCGCAGAAGGCACCACTGTGACCCTAAAAGTGGTAAAGCACATATGAGCATGAACTGTGTGGATGCCTGAAAGCAGTGCTTGAGTGGATGCCAGTTACAGTATGTCAACATTTTTGTTTAATCACAATGAGACTTTATATTTCAATAAAACAATGTTTAATCTGCATTACAAAACTACATTACAAAAACAGCAGAGTTGAAAGAAAAAAGGGGTAGTTATTTTACATGTTGCAGTGTCCACTGTAAGGTTGAGTAATACCGTATTGAACCCGACTATAAGACGACACCCCCTTTTCAGAACAAATTTTTGGAAAAGAAATCAATAAAATAAAAGCAGCATGAGATCAAATTCATTCATCTTTTGGGATACATTGTTGTGAAGAAGGATGATGGCAGCTAACTTAATTAAAAACACTTGTTACAAAATATCTATGCAGCGCCATCTACAGGTTTTTCCTTTTTTTTTGTCTAGGCCCCGAATACAAGATACCATTTTTTTAAAAAGATATTTTGAAAGAAATGAATCTCTTATATTCGGGCCAATTTGGCTGATGGCATTTCACTGCACTATGCCACAGATTTGCCTGCAAAAAATGTATTAGGCTGTCATAAGGGAAGCTAAGGGAATGGTTAATTATTACAATAAATGGTGACAAGAATAATCGTCAGATAGGCTGCATTAGTAAATTGCTGCAATTAAATACTTTACGTTTTTATTAGGGCTGTCAATCGATTAAAAAAAATAATCTAATTAATTACATGTTCTGTGATTAATTAATCTAAATGAATCACATATATATATATAAAAATATTTGTATAGTTTTTGGGCTTTTTTGCCTTTATTTGGACAGGACAGTGGAGAGTGAGACAGGAAGCAAGTGGGAGAGAGAGACGGGGTGGGATCGGGAAATGACCGCAGGTCGGATTCGAACCCGGGTTACCGGTGGACACTCGGACCCACACATGGTATGGGCACTGCAGCCTGCTGCGCCACAGCGCCCCCCAACACATATATAATTTTTGCTGAGAAAGTATTTTAAATATTTAAATTCAAATGAATCATTGAATAATCAGCATTAGTGACATTAAAGTTCAAAAACTCTTTTATTAAAAACTCTTTTATTTTCATTGTTCAAATAATGGCCATAATAATCTATGATATGACCTAATATGCTGAGGAAATAAATTCAAAAGTGCTTCGGGAAGAAGTTTTTTTCACATACAAGGCATTTCAGGCCACAGATGTAACCTAGGGCAGAGGTTCTCAAACTTTTGTGGGCCGGGGACCCCTCATGGAGTGGAAAATTCTCCAAGGACCCCTCATAATCGCAACACATAAAACTTAAGTTAATCATGTAGCTGTATAGCCTTTTTTTCTGTAAGATGCTTATGTTATATGTATTCTAAAAACATAGAGTGCTAAACCACAATAGTCATGTTAGCAAACTTTGACAGTATGTAGGATTTTTTTAAAGGATTGTTGTTTCTTTGTCAAATGGAGGCCTAGAACACATAGTGTTTGCTTCACATAACGTTCATTTTGTTGGTGGTTAATTAATAGTAAAGTGTTTTGAGTAGGGCTGTCAATCGATTAAAAAAAATAATCTAATTAATTACATACTCTGTGATTAATTAATGTAAATGAATCGCATATATAATTTTTGCTGTGAAAGTATTTTAAATATTTAAATTCAAATGAATCATTGAATAATCAGCATTAGTGACATTAAAGTTCAAAAACTCTTATTTTTATTTTCAATGTTCAAATAACGGGCTATAATAATCTATGATATGACCTAATATGCTGAGGAAATAAATTCAAAAGTGCTTCGGGAAGAAGTTTTTTTCTTCACATACAAGGCATTTCAGGCCACAGATATAACCTAGGGGACACAATGAAAATAAATGAACACTCCCCTCAATGTTAACACTTATTCCTTTGCATTGATGTGCGACTATAGAGTTGATGAACTCCGGTGATATGCAAATTCCTTGCTGCAGACATTGCAGAGGACTTTATTTTAATAAACACTTTGTTTTTATCAACACCATCAGGGCGTTTTTTAAAAGTAAATGTTCCAATCAATGATCCAGGCAGCACATTTTCTTCTCTCTCCTTCATTTTACAGTCTAATTTTTACTGACTAGAACGGCTCGGGTCAAAGGTCATAAGGAATCGATTAATCTGCACTAATTTCTTTAATCAGTTATTTTTTCTCAAATTAATTAATCAAAATTAATCAGTTATTTTGACAGCCCTAGTTTTTATGTACCTATATTGATTGTGTTGCCTATGTGTATTTTCAGCTGTGACAAGTTAATGACAGTTTTTTTATAAAAAACTAGCCACGGCTTACTGGCTCACACGTAGCCCGGAGTAAAAAGCTGACTGGCGTTCCCGATCCAGATTGACCATGGTAACACCGGAAAAAAATATAGTCTTCTATATGCCTACGAACATTATCAGATCAGGATATAGGCTAGCCCACTTGGGTGGCAAAATAGGACAATCTTGGCCATTAGTATGGGGAATCGTGCAATTTTAGGAACGGTTCATATAGATTTTTGCAACTGGTGATTTTTTACTTGCTAGGACCCCATTGAATACAAAACAACCTGTTTCCAATTTTTGTCTTCATTTTCAGTGCCAAAATTCAAGATGGTGGACAATATATGCAGAAAAATAATATAAAGGCTTAAAGTGGTCAATTTTTTTGATAAATATACACATAATAAGGTAGACAAGTGAGATACAGACTATTTACAAAAGATGTATTGCATCATTTGCCAAGAAATTTGGAGAAAAAATGGGAAAAATAGAAAAAGTATGAGTATTGTCACTCAAGTATTTATCCTTACCACTGTCACTGTCTTTTTAATATTGGTGCACATCTCCTCAGAGCCTTCACACCTGCAAAGTTGTGTGAATGGTAAGTTGTTACTCTTGCAAGAACACCTTCTACTGCATTGGCTGGCAAGACAACAGCACTTCACAAGCTCCACAACAGCCTGTGGTGCTGGTGGAAGTTTTGACAGAACAGGAGCCCATTGCCCATCAACAATTTGCCTCCATCCCAGTGATAGTGAGTCAAGAATCTTTGGAGCAGGCACTGTATCTTGTGCCCAAACATTTGCTTGCCTGTGTGCTCTCAGAATTTCAATTTCAACTTAATTTCACTTATAGAGCGTCAAAACATTACCCATGTCTCATGGCGCTTTACAGAGTGTTAAACATTCAGACAGAGCCAATGAGTAACAGGGGCGAGGAAAAACTCGCAAGAATTGGAGAAACATATCGGATGAAACCCTAAGCAGATCCACGACTCAAGGGCCTGACCCATCTGCCTGGGGTCAGTTACAGGACAGTAAGGTCTATATACAGAGAATAGAACATGGTATTTAAAGCCACCTGAGGTATATGTTACAAAGTGGTTAGATGGTTACATAACCAGTATGATAATGCATGAATCCTATTTAGTGTTAAGTTCAAATAGTCCATGAATTGTCCATAGGGATTAGGAGTTGTCATCGAGCAAGTAGTGGGTCTCTAGGCTGCGCGGGCAGGAATCCGAGCATGGGGACAGCAATAGGCGATGGTAGGACAATCATAGGGATGGGATTTCCCTAGTTCCCGAGTTCCACTGAAGGGCTTTAGCTGTTTGAAAAACATATTTTGAGGAGCTGACACACACATTTCTCACATCCAGCTAACACGTCTGGAGATGGATGAGGACCTACTACAAGCCTACAAAGTGTGTTAATGACATCATCATGACTTGATTGACTTGAAACAGAAACCTTTCCTTTCCCACGGGATAAACAGTAAATGGCGGGACAAACGGTTGTCTTTCAATTTCCTGACAGGATATAGGATACCCGATAGGTCCACCGACTCTATATAACGATGTGATTGGCTGGACCAAAAGTTTGGTTTTTCCACCTCACAAGCCAACGGAGAGTTGCTAGACCCTGGCTAGAAATTACATTTGCTGCCACTAGGGTGCGTCAAGATTTCTAGGCTGAGATGTATCTTTTGTTGACGTTCTCCAGTGCCCATGATAATGAGACTGTCTTTGTTGATGTCTGGTACCCTGCGAAGGGCAAGCACCAAGACATCTGTGTGACATGTGTAGATATGTGGGGTTTTGCCAAAATGACTTACTGCTACTGCCACCTTTGTGTGTGTGAACTGTGACTTGCAGTTTACATAGTTCAACAGCTTTATGAGCAAGGTAGAGGACGAGGTTGGCTTTGGTTTCCTTCGATCCCAGAAAGCTTTAAAGTCTTTGATTGGTGTAGTCTTGTATTTTGTATCCCTTATCATGTGCTTTTTCCCATTGTATCGACCTGTCTCATCCTGTCTTTCATGGAGTTTGTGATGGTATAGTTGTTAAATAATAAGTAGCCTATGTCATTGTAGCCTCGTGCCTCACTTTCAACATTTTCAAAGAAGCATTCTGCCAGATCTTAGCAACAGTTCATGTCACTTTTCCTGACAACCATCTCCTGCACAACAGTCATGCCATCTATTAAGATGCTATCCAATGTGTGTGTTAATTGCACTGAGCTACTCTCTGTAGATTGTTCAGATGATGCTGTTTCTGAAACCAGTCACAATTCATGGATGAAGGCAGACTTAGCTGTAGTGGGCAGCATTAGGCTTGCATATAATCAACAAATTCATATGTTCCCACAATTTCCTGCAAGTCCTGTTAACAGAATTATTGAAGACCAAAGAGCTCATTGTGGACTTCAGGAAGTCTAAAGCTAGCACACACCCTCATTCTCATCAATGGGACTGAAGTGGAGTGTATCACCAGCTTCAGATTTCTGGGTGTCCACATCTCTGAGGACCTCTCTTGGACCCTCAACACCTCTACCCTGATAAAGAAGGCTTACCAGCATCTCTTCTATCTGAGGAGGCTAAAGAAGGTCCACCGCCTCCTCTGATCATGGTGAACTTCTATCCCTGCACCATCAATCATATCCTTACCAACTGTGTCACAGTTTGGTATGGCAACTGCTCTGCCCACGACCGAAAAGCATTGCAGAGGGTGGTGAAAACTGCCCAACGCATCACCGGTTCCTCACTCCCCTCCATTGAGGCCATCCAGGGCAAGTGATGCTTGCATAAGGCGCACAGCAGGTTCAGAGGAAGCTTTCCTGCAGCTGAACTCTTGCTCTGCATCCTGGTGACAACCAACCTACAAAGCCACCTACAAAGCCACCCCAGCCCGATGCCTCCTTGCCTGTGTCTGTTGAGGTGTCCACGACCATAGCAATCTTGACAGGGACAACAAGGAGGCAGATCTCCCCAATGTATGTTGTTTATACATTGTTCACATTACATAGCCATATTTATTCTGCTCTTATAAAGTAATTGCTAACATACAATACAATATAAATATGTGCAGTGTATATCACATTGCACATTTCTCCTTTTTTGCACTTCTGGTTAGACGCAAACCACATTTCATTGTCTTCATACTTGTACTCTGCAATGACAATGAAGTTGAATCTAATCTAATCTAATCTATTGTGGTGAGTGCAGAACATTACTTTAATTCAAATGACAAGTCAATGTGTTTTTCCGGGTATGCCAATAAATAGCATAATGGTGGTTACACCAATCACTGGTTGATAATCATGACATCTCATGTCACCCATGGTCATATTTATTACCTAAGTCATTCAATTTTATTAGAAAGTGTATGTATATAATGATAATACCTAACATATATCCATTTAAAATGTTTAAAAAGGCGATTATTTGCAATTTTTGGTGATATATCCGCCATCTTGGATTTTGGACCTGTGCAGTCCGGGAAAAAATTGGAAACAGGTAGTTTTGCTAACTATAGGGTCTGAAGAAGTGAAAAAACATCATTTGCAAAAATCTATATGAAATATTCCAAACACCTTTTTTTGCTACATATCGCCCTGCACTAGATCGGTGTGTGATTTATTTCATTTCTCATGCAGACCGGACGGACAGCTTTCGACTAGGCTTCTCTTCCACAGCGCAATTGCATGTAGGCTCTGCCCACATATCTCCGCTATTTATTTATTTTTCGTCACATAAGTGAATGCATCTCTGGGGTGTCTGGTCCACGATCAGGAAATTTAGGTTTTGACTCGGGACATGTCAAGTCATTACAAGTCAAAGAGGCAAAGTCCGAGTCAAAACCTAAATAGCTTTTAAAACCTATATAATGATGTTTTTTTATTTTATATTATTGCCAAAATATTCATACTAAAGAAAGAAAGAAAAATATTTACACCATTTCAAAGGGACCCCTCAATAATAAGAGTACGGTATTCCAAAAAACTGTGCATCAAAGAGCTTTGTATTCTACTCATTCTACAATTCTTAAACCCAATCATACATTCATCAAATGAAACCAGTTGGTTAAGAAATACTTGACAATTAAATTGAGTTATTAATTGCTTTATTTATTTCTATCTATTTTTTGGCCATTTTCTAGCCTTTATGGACAGGATAGGAGAGTACAGACAGGAAATGAGTAGGAGAGAGCTATGGGATTGACTGATGACTGTAGGCCGGGTTAGGCTGACCACACACATACACTCCAGTTAATACTGTACATAAACAGCAATGACGCCTGCATGCTCTGAACTGGGGCATTCTGAATGTGCAGAGGTGCCCCCAAATGTAGGTCTGTGCCACTGACATGACTATACATTACATACATTACATGTCAAACTTTTGAGTACAAGTTTGTTGTTGCAGAAAATTATCTAGGACACAAGCTCATATGACAGGCACTGGTACTAGACCAACTTTATTTATAAAAATGCAGTGCTTGCAAGACTCCTGCAACATGTTTTTGTTTTTTGTGTCAGAAGGAATGATTACTTCTTCCTGAGCATATATTTTGTAGTCATGTCATCCCTGTGACAAAAAATATTTGCATGACCTATTGAATGCTATATTCAACCAGAAACTATAGGCCATGGTAATGAACCTGATCATGTCACCCGATACATGCCCAAATCTAGTCGGGCCAGTTTTGCTGACTGGTCGTAAGAGTGGCTATTTAAAATAGCAGCCAAAGATTCTCTCACTGACTGACTGGTAGCCTACTAGAGGTGAGTGACATTCTAAAGCTAAAGCTCTGATTATTAAAGTTGTTAAAGCAGAGAGATTGGGAATTGGGATGAGGGATCAGAAGTACTGTGTCTGAATCAATTCTGATTTCTCAACCTCTAACCAGTTATTTTAATAAATGTTTTGCAGACTGCATGCGCATTGCTCAGCTTTTCTTTCCACTGGGTGAGAAAAAATGTAAGTTGAGATGTTGAGGAGCACTTCAAAATGAAATGAGTAAAATTGCACTTACTATTACCTATACAAATTTGAAAAGCTACAAAAGGTAGCTGAGGCATTACACCAAAGTTCATAAATTGACTACAACTTAAAATATGTTCTCTCATAGTGAAGTACAATCATGGGGGATTCAGATATGGAGTGTTTTGGTCCGGCGGCCCTCTACCTCCGGAAGACAGAGAAGGAGCGTATCGAGGCCCAGAATGCACCATTTGATGCAAAGACGGCCTTCTTTGTGGTTGACAAAGAAGAAGATTATCTCAAAGGAACGCTGGAGAAGAGAGAGGGTGGCAAAGTCACAATTAAGACTTATAGTGGAAAAGTAAGTGCTTTATGCTCTATATTACTTGGCCAACTGAAGGTTGTAGTGTATGAACTCAGCACATGTTATTGACATTTAAAGCATGTCTTGAATATGATTATATGCACACATACATTTGTATGAATATTTCAACTATTCAACAACTAACCACCACAAGAAGTACAATAAAAAAAACAATCCCCATATAAATTGTGTCTCTATGAGGGCGTTACTATCTGTAAGCTGGCTAAAAAGTAGCCTTCGAAAATACATAAGTACATCACAAACATTTTTCAATTTATTATTTTGCATCCAACATTGTAATTTCCCTGCATGTGGCTATAGAATCAGAGTTTGAGAACTCTGTATGATGCAAAAACGAAGAGGTAACAAGATCACTGGCAAACTTGCGCGGGGGGGTCGCCCCTGGTGCCCCCATAGTTGAAAAAAGATGGTTAAAGTGCCCTCAAAGTGTCCTATTTACTGACTTTTACATGAGAAAATGGTTCAATGCCCTCTAGACACTTCAAATAATAAGTTGAAATGAGTAAAACTCAAGAACGTGTCTTAATGAGTGCCCTTCTACTGTTGAAAACATGATGCAATGCCATATAAGGGCCCCTTAAATGGTCTATACTTGGCTTTCCCTGTGTGCCCTTCCATGGGAAAAGGGTGTCATTATGGAGTGCTGCCCCTACATGATAGTGTTCCCAAGGGTGTCATTGCCGGTACAGAAGGAAGTGGAATTCAGCCCTGTATACTGTATTACATAAAAGCATGAAGAAGTGTAGTGGATAAAATGGGATGCAGTGTAGTAAAGGGTGTCCCTATTTGCATCAATTTAGGGAAGATTTCTAATAGATGTGATAGATGCCCTTACAATAGGATAAACTTGAGGATCCCTACAGGTACCTTTCTGATGAAAAAAAAATCATGAAATTACCTCTTAGATAGCACTGTGCCACTATGAAATGCCCTTTCAATGGAAAGAAACAAATCCCTGTAAAAATGAGATTTAGTAGCCTACAGTCTTCCTGACCATGTGTCCTCTAGGAAAGGTATTCCTAAAGTCCTTGCCATAAAAAACAGTCTAGGGTGCCACCAAATACTTTTTAAACAAGTTTCTGCAACTGGCAAATACTGTAAATTAAGACTAACATCTACAGTAGCTGCCATTTTGATGTAATCTCATCTGCACTGTCAGTGTTTTCATTTTTCATTTGCCGTTACAAAAACATGAGTAATCAGGTTACTGCAGACCCTCACCCCTATCTCACAAGTGAAATTTAACTCCAAAATCGGGATCCTGTTCTGTGTCCAAATAATCATGTAGGAGGACTGAGATATGGTGACCCTCTACCTTGTCTGAAAGTCGGAAGTAAATTGGACCAGTAGGTAGTTTAAGTACAGGGGAAAGACGATTGTAAATTATGTTTCATTAAAAAAAAATTCAAAGAGATCATACCACACTGAAAGCTACTATTTTGTCATTAGCAACCTACATCTGTCCCCTGTCAAATACAATTGTATTTCCAACTCTGAACAAAAGCCTATGTTAATATTTGCAAAAAGCAATTTTTGAAAATGTTTCTATGAACAACAGGACCCTAAAAATATGGGCACAAGATTGAATGTAACATAAACCATGATTGCTATAATTGTACATTTTTACATTAATGAGTCTCTCTGTGTTTTTGTACTGTCATGTTTTTTTCCGGTAGTCTGCATCTGACTCACACAATGTTAAGGGGTAGTTTGAAGGGTTGAACACTTTCCCCTGTTGTAAAATAATTCGGACACCCTACCCCTACACGTGAACTCGCAAACAGAGGGGAAGGGTGAAGTGGTAGGGTCAAAGGGCAGTAATGGGACAGGCCCTACGTTATGCAAGTGGACACACAGAGACAGATAAAACAAATGACACCCTCCCTTTGTTAACATGGGCACGAATAATTGAGTTATCCTGTTTCTGACCATTTGGCAAGAGCAAAGTAAAAGGAATTAAAAACTATGAAAAACATTTAGTCTTAATTTCAATTTATCTAGCAAGTCACAGGCTGTCATAAGCCTGTTTCTGTTGCAAACTACAGAAAAATGGCACATTTAGCTTCCAGAATTGTAAACAAATTCCTGGAGAAGGTACCTAGGACCTCCCTCCAGGTCTGACATACCAATACCTCGGTCATGAAATCAGGTTACTTTATGTTGGGCGGTGGTAGTGTAGTGGTTAAGGAGCTAGCGTGCAGTAGCCTGAAAGTTGTCGGTTCAATTCCCGGCTTCCACCGTTGTGCCCTTGAGCAAGGCACTTAACCCCAAGTTGCTCCGGGGACAATGTGATCCCTTGTAATATAGCTGACATATGTAAGTCACTTTGGTCAAGAAGTGTCTGCTAAATGTAATGTAATGTTGGGGTTGGGGCCCCATGTCGTCAGATAGGCGCCCTTTTTGTTTTTTCCCTCCTGCCCTTCAATCAGTCCACCACTGAACAAGAAGAACTAGCAATAACTATTACCCATCTAGTGGATATTCTGCCAATCTGGTTGCTGGTAACCTTTGGTTGTGACTGTCTCTGTATGTTACCTACCATACACATTATACATTTCATATATGCAGTTATATATGCACCTCTACAGTAAATAGACAAAAGTAATAAACCACGGGACGTGGAAGTCATCATATTCTCAACATAGCTAATTGCATACTACAGCCTTGGTTAAGCACATACGTTGTACAGTGTAATGCAATTTTTTTTGTTAACACAAAAAAGGTATTAGGATTGGATTCAAAAATCTGGCACTAAGCTAGTAGTTCGGTGCTCTCTGAAATACAAATATTGTCTTTCAGACTGTTACTGTGAAAGAGGATGAGATCTTCGCCATGAATCCTCCAAAGTATGACAAAATTGAGGACATGGCCATGATGACTCACCTCCATGAGCCTGCTGTGCTGTACAACCTCAAGGAGCGTTACGCAGCATGGATGATCTATGTAAGACTGGCATGGAATAATAATTGACAGAGCTACCAGTAATTAATCATCCTTTAAAAATTAACTTTAAGAATGAAAATCCCTCTAACTTTATACTTTTCCGCTCACTTCAGACCTACTCTGGGCTGTTCTGTGTCACTGTGAACCCCTACAAGTGGCTTCCAGTGTACGATGATATAGTTGTGAATGGATACAGAGGCAAAAAGAGGATTGAGGCTCCACCCCACATTTTCTCCATCTCTGACAATGCTTATCAATTTATGCTCCAAGGTGAGTAACATGTAAAATATTTTATAATTTGTGAAGCTTTTGTACAAATCCATACATATGATCACTAAATATAATATTATAATGTAAATATAATATTTCCCCCCCTCAGATCGTGAAAACCAATCTGTTCTCATTACGTAAGTACTCATCTCGATTTTGCTAGGACAGTGACAGTTAAATAATGCTTATTGATGACAAGGTTGATAATATATAATATGAATTAACTGACATGTTTAATCCCCAGTGGAGAATCTGGTGCAGGCAAGACTGTAAACACCAAGCGTGTCATCCAGTACTTTGCCACAATTGCAGTATCTGGGCAGAAGAAGGCTGAACCAGCAGTCGCCGGCAAAATTAAGGTAGGAAAAGTTTTCTATCTAGAGACTCGTACCATACATTGGCATTGCAAAAACGTAATTACATAAGTCTGATATTCTCTCTAGGGTTCACTGGAGGATCAGATCATTGCAGCCAACCCTCTGCTGGAGGCCTATGGTAATGCCAAGACTGTGAGGAATGACAACTCCTCCCGTTTTGTAAGTATTTGCTTTCTGATATCATATAGTGCACATATTAGTGTGAAGCACTGAAATGTGAGTTTAATCTATTTTATTACTAAAACATTCAGGGTAAATTCATCAGAATCCATTTTGGATCAACTGGCAAGCTAGCCTCTGCTGATATTGAGACTTGTGAGTAGCCATTTTATACTATGATCATGAATGGAATTAATTTATTATCATTATATTTATGTAATGTTCATAATTTAAACATATCAGATCTGCTGGAGAAGTCAAGAGTGACATTCCAGTTGTCTGCTGAGAGGAGCTACCACATCTTCTACCAGCTTATGACTGGACATAAGCCTGAGCTGATTGGTAGGATATGCATAAATACAATTCTATATGTCTATGTATATACAGTACCCTCCAGAATGATTGGCACCTCTGCTAAAGTTGACTGAAAAGAGGAATATAAAATCATCTTTTGGAAACTGATCGTAATGCCTTAAGTAACAAAAATGAGGAAATATCCAACCTTTAAGGACACCAATTTTCTTTGTGAATGAATAATGTATAATAAATAAATAAATAAATAAATGTTCTTCCTTAAAATACAGGGGTCATAAGTATTGGCATCCCTATGGTAAATTCCCATAGAGGAAGGCAGATTTATTAGCCTGGCGGGCCATCCTATATCATTGAAATGTATAGTCTGGCATCGAACCATTCACCTCGCTTAATCCAAGGGGCGGGCAGATAATTGTCTTTCAAACTGCCTAGGCATGCAATAGGCCAGCACTACGACCATATCCGTATCCGGTCGGCAAAACGGCAAATACATCTTTCTTCGAAAGGAATGACTTAAGTGCATTGTGTTGCTCAACTTTCAAAGAAAAGCACAAGTCCAACTTCTCCAAAGTTGACGCCAACGCCGATTCAAACAACTGCTCTTCGTTCGCCATAGCCACCTTCCTTGTTGTTCACCGTTGCAGGACTGTCGTTATCCTGTTAAGCCCACCTTAAGACTCTCTAACAAAATAGAGCGCTGTGATTGGATGAGGTCCACGGCGTCAGCCAATAGAAATCCCTATGGTTTGATACTAGACGTACAGGCTGAGCAAATTAATTTGCCGCCGCTAGGGTGCGTCTAGATTTCTAGGCTACAGATTTTTATTTTCAAGGCCAGTTATTTCATGGATCCAGGATATGCATCCCGATAAAGTTCCCTTGGCCTTTGGAATTAAAATAGCCCCACATCATTCCATACCCTTCACCATACCTAGAGATTGGCATGGTTTTATTTCAGTTAGCCTATTAGCTGGTTTGATGCTCATTGAGCCCAATTCAAATCAAACCAGCTAATAGGCTAACTGAAATAAAACCATGCCAATCTCTAGGTATGATGAAGGGTATGGAATGATGTGGGGCTATTTTAATTCCAAAGGCCAAGGGAACTTTATCGGGATGCATAGTATCCTGGATGACTTATGCCAATTTTTGCACCTGTGTTCCAGTATTTTAGCTTTTTATGCTTTTTACTTATTTCAAGTTCTGTATTTTGTATTTTAACATTTACACTTGTTTTAATTGTACCTCCTTGCAAACTGTCCCAATTTTGTATTCATTTATTTTTTATTATTGCCGTGTTTCATTTGAATTATTTTAGTTATTCTTAATATTGGCCATTTTTTTGTGATTTGTTAAGTACATTAGGTTACCGGGTTATATAAATAAAACTTACCTTGCCTTGCATACGTAACTCAAATTTACGGACTAACATTCAGCAGTGACACTACCAAGGTAGTTGCTATCATAGTTAGCAACTATGCTTTTGGAAACGGACCCCATGCCATCTGAATCGAAAATAGCAGCACAAAGGCATTTGCTAAAATATTGGTGGGGACAATTTTGTCATCTTAAAATATTGATAGGGACTAGTAACTAGCGTTCCCACCTAAGCCTACACCCATGATGTGTATGTAAAATAAAACTGGTATGTCTCAACATATGTTCCTTCCATCTGAATTTTAGAGGGACTTCTCATCACCCAAAACCCATTTGATTTCCCTATGATCAGCCAAGGTGAAATCACCGTCAAGAGCATTAATGATGTGGAGGAGTTCATTGCTACAGATGTAAGATGTAGCTTAAGCATTTTACTCAAATTAGGTGAAGACACAAAGTATTTTACAATAGCTAAACAACCCTTTCTTCTTTCAGGAAGCCATTGACATTTTGGGTTTCAACTCTGAGGAGAAACTTAGCATCTTTAAGCTCACTGGTGCTGTGATGCATCATGGGAACATGAAGTTCAAGCAGAAGCAGAGAGAGGAGCAGGCTGAGCCTGACGGCACTGAGGGTAAGTGATGAAATGGATTAAAAAGTAAAAATGTTTGATACACCAAAATATGTATTATTTCTACCATGGAAATAATAGCTACTGCAAAAATGATATGATATCCATCAATATATTTTTTCTACCAAGATTAAACTTCAAAACATATTCCATATGTAAGAATAATTTTTAGAATGTTTTATTATGTTGTTGTCTTGTTTCAGTGGCAGATAAAATCGCCTTTCTCTTGGGCCTGAACTCTGCTGAGATGCTGAAGAATCTGTGCTACCCCAGAGTGAAAGTCGGAAATGAGTTCGTGACCAAAGGCCAAACTGTACCACAGGTTAGAAACCTTCTAAAACATAAATCTTGACCTATAATGTAAGATGTTTTGCACAATTATGTATTCATTATTTTATTTATACCTGACTAGGTCAACAATTCTGTAAGCGCTCTGTGTAAGTCAATTTATGAGAAGATGTTCTTGTGGATGGTCATCCGTATCAATGAGATGCTGGACACCAAACAGCCAAGACAGTTCTTCATTGGTGTGCTGGACATTGCTGGATTTGAGATCTTTGATGTGAGTAAATCTATTTGATGAAATACTGAAATTCATTTTATCCATTCATTTGACTTCCATGCTCTTGAAACAACTGTGTCAACAGCATTATCTTATTATTTATAACAACAGTACAACAGCTTGGAACAGCTGTGCATCAACTTCACCAATGAGAAATTGCAACAGTTCTTCAATCACTTCATGTTTGTGCTGGAGCAAGAGGAATACAAGAAAGAAGGAATTGACTGGGAATTCATTGACTTTGGTATGGACCTGGCTGCCTGCATTGAGCTTATTGAGAAGGTAATGTGTGTGAGGTGTAAGCTGCTTGGACACTGCTTATTTGAAAAAAAGTTCTGCAATATCATTGATAATTCTTTTATTCTTTTAACAGCCCATGGGCATCTTCTCCATCCTTGAAGAGGAGTGCATGTTCCCCAAGTCCTCAGACACTACCTTCAAGAACAAGCTGTATGACCAGCATCTTGGTAAAACCAAATGCTTTGAGAAACCCAAACCAGTAAAGGGCAAACCAGAGGCCCACTTCACCCTGGCGCACTATGCTGGCAAGGTCGACTACAACATCACTAATTGGCTGGAGAAGAACAAGGACCCACTGAACGACTCTGTTGTGCAGCTGTACGCAAAGTCCGCCGTGAAACTGCTGGCTCACTTGTATGCAGCTCCTACCGCTGCTGAAGGTACTTAATGCAAGTCTTTCAAAATAACGTTATGTACCGTATGTATGTACCTTTATATAATTACTTTATTATTTCTTAAAATGTGTATTATATAACTGTAATTCCGTATACATGTATCGTTTTCTGTACACACTGCAGTTTTCTTAAACATCTCTCTACTCTCTCACTCTTTTAGCTGAAGCTGCAAGCAAAGGCGGCGGCAAGAAGGGCAAGAAGAAGGGTGGCTCCTTCCAGACGGTGTCAGCCCTGTTTAGGGTGAGCTCTTCACTGGTTACTGAATTTTAATTTTCAAATAATGTTATGCAACTTTAAACGAAGTGGCTACATTGTGTGTCCACATTGTGTGTCGAAGTGGCTACATTGTTGTTGCCGTTTTCTCTACAGGAGAACTTGGGCAAGCTGATGACCAACTTGAGATGCACCCATCCTCACTTTGTGCGTTGCTTGATTCCCAATGAGTCAAAGACACCTGGTAAGCTATTTTTATCTAAAAGATTTAACTGAATTAATCTAATTTAAACTAATTATGTAACGGAATACATATGTTTGTTATCCTCTAAGGTCTAATGGAGAACTTCCTGGTCCTTCACCAGCTGAGGTGTAATGGTGTGCTGGAGGGTATCAGAATCTGCAGAAAGGGCTTCCCCAGCAGAATCCTTTATGCTGACTTCAAGCAGAGGTGATAAGGAAGGAATAATAAATAAGAATTTAGTTGGTAGTTACTATGGTACTTAGAGTATATCATAGGGTCTTTTATAACATATAACATCCTTTTTTTGATTTGCCTTAAAGGTGCTCTAAGCAATGCTGGGTAATATCACTTCTGTTGACTTTCAAACAAAACAGAGAGGTAGCTCGCTACTTCCTCCCCCTCCCTCCCGTGCTGCTCCCGTGCAATTGAAACTCTTCTTAACGCGCATCTCATCTGTATTTGCTGGAACAGTTTGTTATGTTTTTTATGGGCTAGGTTTGCCCAGGTTGTTTTTGTTGCCGTTTTTGGAGCCTGGGCTGTCCACAGAGATCACATTTTTTTACAGTGTATTCAGGACACAGACAGCTAGCGGTTGTTTAGGTAATGTTTGCAGTAAGTGACATAAAATGTTTTAGCCTAAAAAATGTGTGACATCGCTTAGAGCACCTTTAAGTAATAAAAAATAGGAAATATCCAACCTTTAAGGACACCAATTTTCTTTGTGAATGAATAATGTATCATAAATAAATAAATGTTCTTCCTTAAAATACAGGGGTCATAAGTATTGGCACCTATACAGTATGTTAAATTCCAATAGAGGCAGGCCGATTTTTATTTTTAAAGGCCAGTTATTTCATGGATCCTGGATACTATGCATCCTAATAAAGTTCCCTTGGCCTTTGGTATTAAAATAGCCCCACATTATCACATACGCTTCACCATACCTAAAGATTGGCATGGTTTTATTTCAGTTAGCCTATTAGCTGGTTTGATTTGCATTGAGCTCAATGAGCACCAAAACTCTTGGCATTTTTAAGTGTTTTGCCTTTATCTCCTATAAGCAAGAGACAATTCACAGGCAATGTTATTAATATAAACTAGTTTAGAGAAAGGGGTATTGTATCTGTTATCATAGTATTAATGAACTGAAAATTTCAATAAACCACTTTCTATATTGTATAAATACAGCATACAAGCATACATCAAGAACAAGAAATCCTTTAGGAAACCTCTATCCCTGATATCTGAAAAACACAAAATACTTTGGAAATACTTAGGTTGGAAAATTGGCTGATGACCTACATGTATTTTGTTCTCATCATTTAAGATACAAAGTGCTGAATGCCAGTGTTATCCCTGAGGGACAGTTCATGGACAACAAAACTGCTTCAGCGAAACTACTGGGCTCCATTGATGTGGACCAAAACGAGTACAAGTTAGGACACACTAAGGTAAATGATTTAGAGTTCATGTCATCACAGACCTGCTCATTGACTTTATTTGATGCAATTATTTCCAGGTAAATACCCTCTCTCCCTCTCTGTAGGTGTTCTTTAAAGCTGGTCTGCTGGGTGTCCTTGAGGAGATGCGAGATGAGAAATTGGCAAATCTTGTCACAATGACTCAGGCCCTCAGCCGTGGATACCTGATGAGGAAAGAGTTTGTCAAGATGATGGAAAGGAGGTGCGCTTGAGGAAAAAATAAAATTCTAAGTAAATTACTTGGCGACAAGAGTACAGAGTTAACTTGACTCTTTTAAAAAAATTGTGTCCATTCAAACAGGGAAGCCATCATAACCATCCAGTACAATATCCGCTCCTTCGTGAATGTAAAACACTGGCCATGGATGAAGGTGTACTTCAAGGTCAAGCCTCTTCTGAAGAGTGCTGAAACTGCGAAAGAACTTACTGAGATGAAGGAGAACTATGACAAAATGAAAACAGACCTGGAGACTGCCCAGAAAAAGAAGAAGGAGCTTGAGGAAAAAATGGTATCTTTGATACAAGCGAACAAGGACCTAGAGTTAGCTATCGCATCTGTAAGTACTGCTACAATTTTCTTTATGGTGTGATTTTGTTGGTACAAAAGTTCCTGTATTTATGTAGTGGTTTGTTTTACAATAGGAAACTGAGGGCCTCTCAGATGCTGAGGAGAGATGCGAGGGTCTCATAAAGAGCAAAATCTTGCTGGAGACCAAACTCAAAGAGACGACCGAGAGGCTGGAGGAGGAGGAAACGACCAATGCTGAGCTAGCTGCCAAGAAAAGAAAACTGGAGGATGAGTGCACTGAGCTAAAGAAAGACATTGGTGACTTTGAGCTCAAAATGGCCGTAGTGGAGAAGGAGAAACGTGCTATAGAAAATAAGGTAAATGCATTGTAGTATTTTTTCATTCATTTTTTTCAATAAAATATTTTGGTTACATTTATTCATTTAGCAGACACTTTTATGACTTCTATATGGTTAAATTAAATGATTACAAAAACACAAACACACTACAACTTTCAAATGTTAAGAATAGGTCTTATTATTGAATTATTGTCATTGCATTTTGTTGTCTTTGTACTTGTACTTGTACAATGACAATAAAGTTGAAATCTAATTTAATCTAACCATTGTCATAGATACAATGCTATGATATTTACAGCGTCAGAATACGTGCGCTGTTTATTGGTAATGCTTGCATGCAAAAGTCTGATAGCGTTAATTAATCTAAGGAATTATCAAATCCCTTAGGTTAAAAATCTGAAAGAGGAGATGACCACTCTGGAAGAGAGCAACGCCAAGTTGATTAAAGAGACCAAAGCCATGGAAGATTCACATCAGGATATTATGGATGATCTCCAAACAGAGGAGGCTAAAGTCAACAACCTGACCAAAGCAAAGACCAAACTTGAGGAACAAGTGGATGATGTGAGGGAATATAATATAAACATGCCATTTAAAAAATGTATATATATATATATAAATCTGAAAGAGGAGATGACCAGGAGATGTATATATATATATATATATATATGTATTTAAAATATGTATGTGTGTGTGTGTGTATATACATATATATGTATATATATGTATATATACACACATATACATATTTTAAATCTTCTAAAAAAACTTGTATGTCTATGTAAAAGCTGGAAGGATCACTGGAGCAAGAGAAGAAGCTCCGCATGGATGTTGAAAGAGCCAAGAGGAAATTTGAGGGTGACCTGAAACTGGCCCAGGAATCCTTAATGGATCTGGATAATGACAAGCACCAAGCCGATGAGAAATTGAAGAAGTATGAATGTTGTTGTCTTGCTTCTTTAAAATCCTTTTACTTGTTGCATTGATTGATTTGTCTTAACTCTTCGAATATCTCAACAGGAAAGACGTTGAAATATGCCTACTCCTGAGCAAGGTTGAAGATGAGCAGGCCATTGGAGCTCAGCTTCAGAAGAAGATGAAAGAACTTGTGGTATTATTCCAGACTTGTAATTCTTGTAGGCCTACAGTTTTCAAATGTGAAATATAAGTGTCTTAAGCAAATCCTTTGGCATAGGCTCGAATTGAGGAACTGGAAGAGGAGATTGAAGCTGAGCGTGCTGCTCGGGCTAAGAGTGAGAAGCAGAGATCTGATCTCGCCAGGGAACTTGAGGAGCTCATTGAGAGGCTTGAGGAGGCTGGTGGGGCCACTGCTGCTCAGATTGAGATGAACAAGAAGCGTGATACAGAGTTGCAGAAGCTGCGTCATGATCTTGAGGAGGCCACCCTGCAGCAGGAATCTACTACTGCCGCTCTCCGCAAGAAGCAGGCCGACAGTGCGGCTGAACTGGGTGAGCAGATCGACAATCTTCAGCGTATCAAGCAGAAGCTGGAGAAGGAGAAAGCGGAATACAAAATGGAGATTGATGACCTCTCCAGCAATATGGAGGCTGTCTCAAAGTCAAAGGTATCTCCAGATATTTGTAATGTTTGATAATATACTATTCTGTAATGAAAACCACCAAATTAACTTCAGGCTAAAAATTCATCAGTCCAATCTAGAGAAGTTGTGTCGGACCCTTGAGGAACAAATGGCTGAGTTCAGAGACAAGAATGAGGAAAATGTCCGCAAGCTGACTGAGTTTGGTGCACATCAAGCAAGGCTTCTAACTGAACATAGTAAGTAAAAGAAAGAAATGTGATTTTTTTTCTTGAAAATCAAATTTTGTTTAATACTACAGACAATGACAATGGAACAAATACAATCATGTCACCCCCAAAAGAGTCATGGAAAGAAATAATATTTTTTTTAGGTGCGGATTTTTTTTTTTTCAAATTACTTTTGCATTCCATCATAATAGGTCTGCATTTCTTCTCAATAGTTATCTGCTCCCTCATGTCATATCATGTTTCACATTTCCCTGTAACACTTTTGCATTCCCTCACAAAATATGATTATTTTATATAAAAAAGTTTTCCAATTGTATGATCAAAGGTGAGATGGGCCGCACACTGGAAGAAAAGGAGGCTATTGTCTCCCAACTGACCAGAACCAAGCAAGCTTACAGCCAGCAGATTGAGGAACTGAAGAGGCTACTGGACGACGAAGTGAAGGCAAGTTTTAAAAAATCTTGATGTAAGCACATTCTTGCTTTGGCTTGACAACTTTGGCTAACAATATTTATAAAATGTTCTCTATAGGCCAAGAATGCTCTGGCTCATGGAGTACAAACAACCCGTCAAGACCGTGACATGCTCAGAGAGCAGTTTGAGGAAGAGCAGGAGATCAAAACTGAGCTACAGCGTGGAATGTCCAAGGCCAACAGTGAGGTGGCTCAGTGGAGAGCCAAATATGAAACTGATGCCGTCCAACGCACAGAGGAGCTGGAAGAGGCCAAGTAAGACATGATTTGAGAAGGATTAATGACTAGATGACTTACATTGGCTTTTTGCCTGAATCTATGCTTTGAGTGATTTGACATAAACTGTCCATATGACAACCTTTCTAGGAAAAAACTTGCCCAGCGCCTACAGGAAGCTGAAGAGACCATTGAGGCTTTGAACACCAAGTGTGACTCTCAGGAGAAGACCAGGCTGAGACTCCAGGGTCAGGTGGAGGATCTCATGGTTGATGTGGAGAAGGCTAATGCAGTGGCTGGCAACCTTGATAAGAAACAGAGGAACTTTGAGAAAGTAAGTCAAAAGCTTCCTTGAGTATCCAAGTGGTCACTAATGTAATATCTGACATCTTGTTTTTAAAGGCTTCTCTAAAAACACATCCATGTTTCATATAAGATTCTGATAGAATGGAAGCAGAAGTATGAGGAGAGTCAGGGTGAGCTGGACGGTGCTCAGCAAGAGGCTCGCTCTCTCAACACTGAGCTCTTCAAGATGAAGAACATCTATGAAGAGACTCTGGATCAGCTGGAGGTCATGAAGAGGGAGAACAAGAACCTGCAGCGTATGTCAACATTTACACACATAACATTTTATACCATATACACTGTATCAGGGCTGGGAGCTGGACAAGCATGCAGTAGCCTGAAAAGTTGTGGGTTCAATTCTCGGCTTCCATCATTGTGCCAAGGCACTTAACTTCAAGTTGCTCCAGGGACACTATTGAGTCCCTATAGTATAGTATAGTGTAGTATATATACTCTTTTGATCCTGTGAGGGAAATTTGGTCTCTGCATTTATCCCAATCCGTGAATTAGTGAAACACACTGCACACAGTGAACACACAGTGAGGTGAAACACACACTAATCCCGGCGCAGTGAGCTGCCTGCAACAACAGTGGTGCTCGGGGAGCAGTGAGGGGTTAGGTGCCTTGCTCAAGGGCACTTCAGCTGTGGCCAATCGGGGTTCGAACCGGCAACCCTCCGGTTACAAGTCTGAAGCGCTAACCAGTAGGCCACGGCTGCCCCAATAATTGTAATAGAACTTACATATAAGTCACTTTGGATGATCCACGAAATGTAAATGTAAATATTACGACCATTTTTTGAGACATAGTGAGTGAGTGATTTTTATAACTACTCATCTGGGAGTGATTAGTCCAGCCTCTCTCCTTTAAGTTTAGTAGCATAGCGCTTTACCTGCTACTGGCTTTCAGGTGCCACTACCACTATGCTTATAGTCTTGCACCACAGAAAAGATCTGTGTTGAATGTAGCCTACGCACTTAACACATGCAAGTGATTGCAATTAAAATGGCAATATCTTAGGACCTATAATATATATAGCAGGGGAAATAATAATCAGTAAGTATACTTCCAATGAGGCTATTTGCAAATTTTCACCAGATATTAACTCAGATAATCTACCCATATAAAAAATCCAAACATTAAAGTCCATAGGTAGAGTTATGTGTAATAAAGTGGAATGACACAGGAAAAAAGTATTGAACACGCCTGCTGAAATTTCTTAAATACTTTGTGGAAAAGCCTTTATTCATAATGACAGCTTCAAGGCATTTCCTGTATGACGAAAACTAATCAGTCACAGTATTCTGGTGTGATTTTGGCCCATTATTTTAAACAGATAGTCCTTTAATATTGAAGATTCCAGGGGTCCCTCTTGTGAATCCTGATCTTTAGTTAACTTCCAAAACTGTTCAATTGGATTGAAGTCAGGGCCTTGATTTCCTTTCTCTGATACCAATTGAGAGTTTCCTTTGCTGAATGGTTTGGATCATTGTCCTGCTGGAAGGTCTAGCCATGTCTCATCCTCATCATCCTGGTGGATGTAAAGATTCTCCCGAACAAAATGATTCCATTCATCATTCCTTCAACTGTATGAAGTCTGCCAGTACCATGAGATGAAAAACAGCCCATACCATGATGCCACCACCTCCAAACCTCATTGTTGGTATGGTATTTTTAGGGTGATGCACAGTGCCATTTCTCCTCCAAATATGGTGTGTAGTATGACATCCAAAAAGTAAAATTTTGCTCTCACCAGACCAGAATACATTCTCTCAGTATTTCATAGGATTGTCCAAATATTGTGTAGCAAACTTTCAATGAGGTTTGACATGTTTTTCTTCAGCAATAGAGTCATGCGGGATGAGCGTGCATAGAGGCCATGGCGGTGGAATGTATTACCTATGATTTTCTCTGTAACAATTGTACCTGCTGCCTCCAAGTCTTTCTGGAGCTTTCTCTGAGTGGTCCTTGGATCTTGGGCTACTCTTCTGACTATCCTTCTGACTTCCTGGTCAGAAATCTTGCTGATGATGCAGTTGATGATGCAGTGATGTTCCTTCCATTTGCAGATAATGGCTCCAATACTGCTTGCTGGATAATTCAGAAGTTTTGAAGTGCATTTGTAATTAGTTCCATTGACATGTTTTGCAACAATAAGTTTGCAAAGGTCTTGGGAATAACCTCACTGGAAGTATACTTACTGAAAAAAATGTTGACGTGTTCAATACTTATTTTCCCCGCTGTATATACCAAAGTCACATTTTGTGAGAAACTAAAAATCAGAAACGGCTGAGGGAGTTACATAACTTCAGAGCTTAAAATACAATAGCACATTGTAATTTCTGTATTTATTACCAAAGCATTTATCAGTATATCAATGGGGGAAATGTGAATAATTGCGTTGTAGATGACAGAAAAATCAGAAAAACTTTCATTGGTCTCTTAATTTTTCGAGAGCTGTATATATGGATATATATGGATATCCCAGGACATCCCCACTCGAACTCCTGTAGTAATCACTGTGATGTGAATGTTCCATTAATTCAAACCCAGAGAGCAGTGGAGTTATTATCCAAAGCGACTTACGCTAATTATATTAAAAGGGCCATTGTCCCCGGACCAACTTGGGAGTTAGGACTCAAGGGCACAACATAATTGAACCCACAACTTTTCAGGCTACTGAATGATAGCCCAGCTCCTTAACCACTATGCTACCACCACCTATAATGAACCATTCAGATCAATTAAAATTTTCATTACAGAGGAAATCTCTGACCTGACTGAGCAGCTTGGTGAGACGGGCAAGAGCATCCATGAGCTGGAGAAGGCTAAGAAGACAGTGGAGACTGAGAAATCAGAAATCCAGACAGCACTGGAGGAAGCAGAGGTAGGATTCTATTTTACTTGCTGGATGCCAAATGTCATGATAAATAAACTACATAAATAATATGAAATTTCCTCTGAAACAGGGTACGCTTGAGCATGAGGAGTCCAAGATTCTTCGTGTCCAGATGGAGCTTAACCAGGTCAAGAGTGAGATGGACAGGAGGCTGACAGAAAAGAATGAGGAGATGGAGCAAATCAAGAGGAACAGCCAGAGGGTGATTGACTCCATGCAGACCACTCTAGACTCTGAGGTCAGGAGCAGGAATGATGCCCTGAGAATCAAGAAGAAGATGGAGGGAGACCTCAATGAGATGGAGATTCAGCTCGGCCATGCCAATCGCCAGGCAGCTGAAGCTCAGAAACAGCTGAGGACAGTCCAGGGACAGCTTAAGGTACCAAAGGGTCTACCTTACATTCAGTCCTTAAAGTACACCACAACAGTGCTCTATCTAATCAATGTTATTTCATACAGGATGCCCAAATGCACCTTGATGATGCTCTCAGAGTACAAGAAGACATGAAGGAGCAGGTTGCCATGGTGGAGCGCAGGAATGGTGTTATGCAGGCTGAGGTTGAGGAGCTCAGAGGTGCTCTAGAGCAGACAGAGAGAGGCCGCAAACTGGCTGAGCAGGAGCTGGCGGATGCCAGTGAGCGTGCAGGACTGCTGCATTCCCAGGTAAAATAATATAAAAAAAAAACAACTTGTTAATCCTCTGCATTATCGTCTTATTCTTAATGTCACTTAATCTGACAAAAAAAATCCCTTATTTCAGAACACCAGCCTGCTCAACAGCAAGAAGAAGCTGGAGGCTGAACTTGTTCTAGTCCAGGGAGAGGTGGATGAGGTCATTCAAGAGGCCAGAAAGGCACAAGAGAAGGCCAAGAAAGCAGGCACCGATGTGAGCTAACATAAGTTACTATGGCAGATATACACATAATAATAATAATAAAAAGATTAGAAAACATTATTTGCTTTATATTTTGTATTTACTGTATATGGAATTGAGATTTGATAAAATAAAATAAAATAAAAAATCCTGACTGAGTTTTTTTTAAATATCTGTAGGTTGCCACATTGTCTGAAGAACTGAAGAAGGAGCAAGACACCAACGGTCACCTGGAGAGGTTGAAGAAGAGCCTGGAGAGCACTGTGAAGGACCTCCAGCACAAACTGGACGAGACTGAGAATCTTGCCATGAAGGGTGGCAAAAAACAACTCCAGAAACTGGAAGCAAGGGTGTGGTTTCCAGTGTCTTGAAATGTTGAATAATGGGCAGAGTTTGAGCCATACTATTTTAAGTTCTACATGAAAATCATGACCTCTGATGTTACAGATTCGTGAGCTGGAAACTGAGGTTGAGGCTGAACAGAAGCGCGGAGCTGATGCTGTGAAAGGAGTCCGTAAATATGAGAGGAGAGTCAAGGAGCTCACTGAACAGGTAGAGTTGTCTATTCACTCACAGAAAACCATAAGAAAATGTGCAGGTTAAATGGTTGACACTATTATTCAAGACTCTCTTCCTCGGTGGTTCCTTGTTGGTCAAATGAGGTGCCTAGTGTTCTGCATTCTTGTGTTAGTTTTGGGACTTTCAGGAGGAGTTTAAAGACTCATCTGGGGTTTAAAGACTGTTCTGTTCTGTTTAGCTTACATTTACTTAATTCATTATTAATCAATTGATTCTATTACAGTTATGGCTTGTATATTTACGGTTTTGTTAGTAAAATAACACTGATTATTTCCATTATTGATATTTGACATTTCTATTAATATTATTGATATTATTACTATTATGTTTACTGTAGGCTTTTCCAACGTAAAAAACAAAAAAACATTTAATCAAAAAACATTCAACTACTTTAATGGTGAGTTAAAGTCACTTGAGTGAGTCACTTTGGACAAAAGTGTCTGCAAAATAGTATAACCATAACCATAAAATTGCACAGTCTGAGGAAGACAAGAAAAATGCCGCCAGACTACAGGATATGCTGGAAAAACTGCAGCAGAAAGTTAAGGGCTACAAGAAACAGATTGAGGATCATGTAAGTAAAAACTTATATCAATCCACACAATTTATATTATACTGTATATAATACTTTTGTCAGGTTTTTTCACTACCAAGTAGAAGATACATATCTTTCATTGACATCACAGGAGGAGCAGGCCAACACTTACTTGTCCAAGTTCAGGAAGGTGCAACATGAACTTGAGGAGGCTCAGGAACGTGCTGACATGGTTGAGGCCCAGATCAACAAGTTGAAGGCCAAGAACCGTGATGCTGCCAAGGTAACAGAGAACTGTATTTCATACGGTATTTATAGGACCTGCTGCACTTCCGAATTAGCTGAGTTATTAATACTGCATCAGGCTTGTTTTTTATTGTGAATTATAATTTACAAGACCAAACCTCCACTAACACATCAAACATTAGTGATGGTACTCTCTTCAACAAAAACATTAACCAAACATGAACAAAACCCAAACATTAACTAATAAAAGTAGCAACTTGCAATTAACCCTTAAAGGAGTACTAATGTTGAGAAAAGAACGTTCTAAAGAATATCTGGGTTCATTGAATTCAACATAGAATTTTAGAACCTTCAATTGTTGCGGAACTTAGAATGTTCAAAAACCTACACCTTTATGGGTTAATATTCAGTGAGTCCCCAGTGCATGTCCTCAATGTGTTTTTTCTCTTCTTTGTTTCAGGGAGATGATGAATGAACAGTTAACTCCCAGCATCAGTTACTGTGAATTCCTATGTGTAGAATTCTGTTGGATTCGAGTTGTCTTGAACAGATCATTATGCTCGTGGCAACACTCTTCCACAAGGTGAAAAGTGGTATTGCAAGAGAGATGTCCCAGCACTGGCTGGTTTGCAAAGTAACTGCATTAGTTATCTGGGAAACACAGAGCAAAGGCGTTTTTTGACATTAAAAAACCATTAAAACAGTTCTCCACATCCTGTTGCTATATCTTGGCAATTTCCGAGCTTTTTAAACCTAAAATACTACACATAGCTACACCCTTTGAGGCCTAGGCTATTTTCAGTGTCATTTTATGACCTTTACTTTTAAGCTCTTGATCGTGATCATTGTAAGGGCCATCTATGTATGCTGTGTCTTGTTTTTTTTTTCCTTTTTTTTTTTCAGGACAGCCTAGGCTACCCTTATATGGGAAAGTATGATTTGGTAATTTGTGTCTCATGAATTATGTCATGTTTTTGCATTCATGTCACCACGAAGCACAATAGTAGAAATATCTTTTCATATTTGTGTAGGTGGGATTGTCTGGAATCTTGGAATTTAACACTCACAATGGTGGGATACTCTGTGGCTTAGCAATTTACAAAAATGTATGTACTGACATTAATATTTTACTTATTATATACTGTTTTATTCACTGACGTCTTGTTACTGAACCATTGGATGAAGAATGTGCCTTATACTCATCTGCATTTGTGACCTGAAATAATCTGTGCTTGCATATGTGCAGATGTCATGTAGCCCAAGGCACAGTTGATCTGTGCATGCTATGACCAACTTTTGTTTCTTCGATGTGGAATGCAAATTCATTACTATGGGGTACTATTACATGAGAATTTCAGCCCATAGTGGGAGACCATGTAGAAATTTGCTACAATTGCAAAACTGGATTACTGTGGAATGGCTAATTGTAAAGAGGAATGCTTTACATCTTTGTGTTTGGTAAGGTCTGCTGTTTAGCCTTACAGTTTGTCATGTGCTGAGTGAGGAGTTCCTGAGATATGCCACCATGAATGGGTGTGGAAATGGATGCAGAGCTGTAAACAGTACAGAATGTAAATATGATTAAATGTCAACTACTTTTAACAAACTTAATTTCCTTGCGAAACGTGAACTGCAACTAGCAGCTAGCACCATTTAAAAGATGAGACTGTGCTCTTCCGCGTAATGTGAATGTGTGATGAGTAGCCTACTTCATGAGTAGTTCAACAGAGAACAATGGGTGAGAATTTGGACGCACATGTGTCCGTCGGCCTCAAAGAGTTAATAAATCTAATGATGATGCTTTATTTTTCCTGATTTACATTCCTCATCAACTTCCTCATGTTTTTATATTGATAAGAATGACATTAGGCCTAACACAACTATTTTCAAATCAGAAGAACCAGACTGCCAGTTTGAAGAGATAAATCTGCTTTTTCCAACAAATGCATCAATTAAAGCTTTGAGGATTTTTTTTTTTTAATAATGTGCATAAATTGAAATTTACATTACAATTATGAAAGTTTTTCTGCACAGCAATCTGGATTGCCATCATTTCAGTTTCACATGTGGTGTTAGTGACATCTGTCTTCTACCTCAGGAATTTTCTGGAAGGAAGGTTTTATGAGTTCACATCTTTTTTCTGCACATAGCAGCTACGTAGAGCTGAGAAAAGGATGTTTTTCTGGACATCCACAAAGAATTACCTTGCAGCCAATGACTACTCACTTCAAGATCTGCTTACATTATGCTTCAAAGGCAGCAGTATAGCCTACTGTAGCAATGGCTCCATGGCAATACACATGGGGCTCAAAAGGGATCAAATACTGAGGAAGAACCAGTGCCTCAAAGATGGGAATTAAGTGTTTCTGATTGTCTTGCTCTTTTGTACATAAGGTTGCCAACCGTCCTGAATTGTCCGGGACATCCCGTATTTTGGGTGATTTTGATTTGTCCCGTCAGGGACAGCTCCAGTCCCGAATTTCAACCACAGCTTCATCGGCCTTGACAGGTTGTCAATGGCCAATAATAGGCTACGGTAGGCTAAATGCACCTAGAGCAAAGTGTCCAATGCCACCACTACCACCATGCGCATCATTAATGAACATGTATATTTTCTTGTATCGAATCGTGCCCATGTATCTAGTTAGTCTAGTTGACAGAAAGGTGAACCCGGAAATGTTGAGTACACCAAAGTTTTATGATAGAAATATATATTATGGGTCCCCAGCATGTAGAAACTGCCGGATGCTAATTTGCATATGTCGGGCAATTTGTGTAATTAAGCTAATTAGCATAAATTAGCATAATCACCTATATTAATCATATTATAGGAGCTGCTTGGCCAAAATTGACAATGTTAGTATGTTTTTTGGGGTTACTGGAGATGCTAAGTCCATATCTGACATTTTCAAGATTCAAAATCACTATTTGAACATGGTTTGGTCACGTTCTTACTCTCATTAAGCTGGGGGGGGTTTGGGGGCGATTTAGACGGATTTTTGGAGGATAAAAATGTTTGGTGTTTAGGAATAATTTGGATCCTCAAGTTATTTCTGAATTCCACAATAATTTTGGAAATAGCTATTCACTGGTAACCTGACTCTCGCCAGATGAATTTCGTTCAGTCTAGCTCCACTCATCCATCTGGGATCAATCCATTGGAGAGGTGTTTCAGAAGGCTGGGCCTTATCAAAAATCCATGCATATGATTTGGATACGTCACATCTATGAAACTCCGCCCTGCGTCCTGATTGGCTCTACCATAAAATCTGGTGCCGAAGCTAGGCGGAACGAAATTCATCTGGCAAGAGTCAGGTTAATTCACTGGCCCTCTGCTGTGACTCACAATTGAGTAACAAAGGGAAGAACTAGCCTCTACTACTCCTCACTGTCCTCATCCAGATACATGTATAGACAGTTTTAACCCAGCTTTGCAGTTACAGCTGATAACATCTAACAAATCAGGAGGAGTAACAGGACTTGAATCGAGGGTGGGCGAGTTCCTCTCCTTTCTTCATACCTGTCTTCTTACTCGATCCAAACGCGGTGATATCCACAGCCGGTGGATCAGGACGGTCTGCTGCTTTCCAAAGCAACACCTGTAGATTAGGGCTTTGACTTTTGCCCAAAAATTATTCGAAGTTCGTTTGTTTATTAATATTAAAATTCGAATATGTATTAATAATATTTTAACCATTAAATGTCTTCAGTAAGACCGATATTGGTATCAAACTTAAGTTCTATATGTTCTGTCCACCAGAGGGCAGTGTATCAGTCAATGTCAATAGACTATGTGCACGAAAGGCTGAGTATTTATGCGTGTGTTAAAATTGTTATTATTGAGCATAAGGCCGGGCGATAAAACGATAGCAATATGTATTGCAATAGTACAGAGCCCTAGAGGGGTCATCGCAAAATGTTTTGCATGTTGAGAGAATGTGCGCTCGTTTTACTACATTGTGCGCTCGTTTTACTAAATTGTGCTCTTGTTTAACTAAATTGTGCCCTCGTTTAACTATATTGTGCACTTTCGTTTTACTAAATAAATGCGCTTCGTGTTACTAAATTGTGCACTTCGGTTTACTAAATCGTGTGCACAATTTACTATATTAATAACTCGTTTTACTATAGTGTGAGCTCATTTTACTAAATTGAGCTCTCATTTTAAGCATAGTAAAACGAGGGCACAATTTATTAAACGAAAGTACACTATTTACTAAAACGAGGGCACGATTTATTAAAGCGAGCACAATTTGTGAACATGGTTATAGAACATTGTGTGCGATCTACTTAAAGCGTGGCCACAATTTGTAAAGCGTGCACTCAATATTGTCTTGACACATGTAAACATGAGCACGTTATAGTAGGCCCTATATTCGAGATCTCGATCTACTAAAAACGCACCCACCGAATAATTAAAACGTGGGCTCGAAGAAATTAAATTGTGTGCACAAAACATACTGTGGTGTCAAGGGGTATCCCGGAATGACGTCGGAGTGTCGCTTGTAGTGACATAGAGGGAATCTCATTGATTGCAGTGCACCTGGATAGAGCCCGTTACACTGTAAAAAAATAATAAGTAATGGTTACTTGAAAAAAGGGTGGAAACTTCGTTGCCTTAAATAAGTTAAGTAAACAAAACTTTTCTCTTCCAAGTTATGTTTACTTGATGTCTACAAGTAATGCTTACTTAGAAGAAGTTATCCTTACTTAAGACTTTAAAGTTCTTGGTTACTTACTCCAACTAGTAAAGTTTACTTCATGCCCTCAGTAAAAGCTTACTTGAAACGAAGTTGTATTTACTACTGTTAAATGAGTTACCCTTACTTTGAGTTGTAAAGGGAGATAACTTTATTGTCATTTTGCAGAGTACAAGTACAAAGACAACAAAATGCAGTTTGCATCTAACTAGAAGTGAAAAAAAGCAGAAAAATGCAATGTGATATACAAAGACAGGTGGTGCATAGACAGGATAAGAAATATGCGGTGTAAACAGTAGTATACAGTTGGTTTTACAGAAGGTGGTTTAGAGTAATATAAATTATATATAAATATGTGCAATGTATTAGCAGAATAAATATGGATATTCGGTATGAACCATATAGACATATATGTACAGTATACAGCTATGTGCAGTGTGGTAACAGTACTGTAGTGCAGAAACAGTAACATTATAACAGTAGTAAGAATGATGTATGTGCAGGATGAATAGTATGAAGAGCAGTAGAAAATGCCATGTATAAGTGTAATTACAGTATGTACATTTGTAAATAAATAGAACACTATGGGTGGGATAGGGCAATTGTCCTTGGCGGTGGGTGTCCCCGTCAAGGTTTCCATGGTCATGGTGGACACCCTCAACAGGCACAGGCAAGGAGGCATCGGGGGGGGGCTTAGTTGGTTGGTTGTCACCGGGATGCAGAGCTAGAGTTCAGTAGGGTGACAGCCGCAGGGAAGAAGCTTCCTCTGAACCTGCTGGTTTGGGTGCAGGAGACCTGTAACGCCTCCCAGGGGAGTGGGGTGAACAGTCTGTGGTTGAGGTGAGAACAGTCTTTGATGATGCTGGCGCGCCTTACGCAAGCATCACTTGCCCTGGATGGCCTTGATGGAGGGGAGTGAGGAACGGTGATGCGTTGGCCAGTTTTCACCACCCTCTGCAGTTTTTCGATTAGAGTATTCTGGTGTAACCTCCATGTTTCAATCAGTAGTGTTTGAGCAACTGACCTCTGACTTCACATCAAACAAGCACAACTTACATGTCCAGTTCATTGCTCTGCATTTTCAGTTTTCCAACTGCAAAAAAAAAGAGGGCAAAAATTATTATCAATATGCATCTATTGGCCATGTTTAACTAAAACAGCTGATTAAGTTTCACATTAAATGTTAAATTAAATTATTTCTCCAGAGACCTAATTAATACTGTTAAGCTAAAAATATTATGATTTGGCAACTTAATTTTTCTATTGCTTCAGGCCTAGTACATTTATCACAATAGAATTTAAAATGTCAATCATACGTTGGAATTATATGACGCCATTTTGCACCTCAATAACGGCACATTCGTTCAAATTCCACACACTGCAACCTAAGTCCTCTTGCTAAATCACAACGAAAAGATTTTAGATAAAAGACCATGGCTTTCTCAGTCAGTAAGGTTATGAGTCCAATTATCCTAATTGTTTTATCAATACAGTAGGAATATCGGCGTAAACCATACACAGTTTAATCTGTACACGCTTTGAATCAACTTAGCATGCTAGCAAAGCGTTTCTCATGAGAAATGGCTAGCGTTAGAACTAAACTTCATTAAGAGAGCTCATGAAGACAACTGCTATTGGCAAATTTATACAGCCTAGTTCTAGACCCCAGGCGCCACCACTTCCTCATAACTTCGATAACAAAAAATATCAAAGGGCTTGAATACCTAGAATATTTGTTTTCTGCTCTGCATGGTCTGAGGCAGTGTTAACTTCGATTGCTGCTATCAGTTAGCTGCAAACTGTTAGCAGCCAACTAATTATATATCGCCACTTAGCAAGTTGAACTTAACATTACCCCAGCTGTTAATGAAACCGAATGTACAGTTTGCACAAATGCTGTTAGTTCAACCTATACTGTAAACATTTGACACATTAATACATACTGTAAACTTACCGGACAGAGCAAAGTCACTGGTGAAGCTGCGTTACACTCCCATCCCAAAAGTCAGCCAATAATCGTAACACTGCCGACCGTTGGCTGTGGAATCCAGAATGCTCCCTCTGCTAACTGTGGCGTGTGCACTTCGGGTTTACTCAGGTCTGAGTTGTGAAGCTTACTCGTGTATCTCAAGTTTTAGACCCCATTGTTGCAAGTTCGCACATTACTAATGTTACTCTAGTAAGAACACTAGGTCAGCCTATAGTAAGTAAAGTATACTTGTGTTACTGCAGTAAGATGTAGTGTTATTTTTTACAGTGTAGGTAGGCTGTAGGTGGGAGAGCAAATGATTGTGTGTGTTTGTACAGGCCCTTTGGCAACATTGTCCAGCTGAATGTTTGCCGAAGTTTTGAGTGTTTGTTGAGGTCCAAGTGTATGCAGAGCTGTGGTGTTTATCGCGAACGGTGTGAGCTGGGCTACAGCCTGAGAAGCTGAGCATCGTGAACGACACTGTTTATGTCTCCCGTTTCATAGTCCGTATCAAAGCTTACCTCGTTGTGTGCATCATTGGTGTGCGCGTGGGTTATATGGTGAGGCCCATCGGGCGCTAGAGGGAACCTTATTGTATTGGGTGGGTATTAGGCTATACTACTAATACGCAGTAGCCTATTTGTACCAACAGTAGGTCTACGTGTTGTAATTGTTTGGGAGCTTGTCGCTGTGATGTGCTTCGATTGACTTCTAGACCTCACAGTTAAGTCAACAATCCAGGAGATAGTGGAAACCGGTCATTAGGCTACAACAGAGCCCGCGAGTAGCCTTTGTAGCCTAGTAGAATTTCCCCATTATGGGTCTCCATAGCTGGCGGTTGACACCACAGTGCCCCTGCTACAAAGAGTAGAAGTCCGCTATAAAACATGACCACCTAAAGTCTTTAATTAGCTGCTTACGGTTATCATCACATTACCAATATGAACTGTTACAGACAACTGTAGGCCTAGTCCATGTCAAGGTAACACGAAGTTGCCACCACAGCACAGCGAGCGGTGAGAAAATTACTAAATGTGAGCACGAAATACATATTTCGAGAGCTCAATTTAGGCCTACAACGGGGTCACGTTGTATTAATTAGAGGGCTCAATTAAAGGAAAACGTGCTCACGTTTTATTAATTCGAGGGCTTAATTAAAGGAAAACGTGCTCACAAATTATCACGACCAGAAAAAATATCACTTAAAGTGAGCTCTCCCGGGCTCCATACAATAGACATGTAATCGATATCAATAAAAAATACGTTCGATAGAACATTCATAAATAAAAGCAACACACACCTCCTGCCTTACGTGGTCCATAAATAAATAGGCTAAATATATATTCCATTGGTAGTATGTCAAACTCTACCAGAGTAGGCGATAGAACTAGGCCTACCTCCAGTGGTGGAGGAAGTACTGAACCTCAGTACTTAAGTAAAATTACAAATACACTGAGAAATATTTACTTTAGTAAAAGTAAAAGTACCACAATGACAACCCTACTTAAGTAAAAGTAAAAAGTACCTGCTTTTAAATGTACTTTAAGTATTAAAAGTAAAAGTATTTGCATAATGATTTATTCTCTTAATATCTATATTCTAAAAGGAAAAATCAGTATGGGCTGTGGCATTTTAATTAAGCTAGTTTTAGGTTATACTCGACTAGATAGTTTTAAGTTAATGCAATTGTGCTTACCATCTGTGGCCCAGTTTACATTCTGACCTACAATTCTAGAGACTGTAATTCTGGTTATCTACTAGGGTGATCTGCTGAGTAATATCTTTCAGCAAAACACGAGAGCCTGAAGTTTAACGGGGTAGACAAGGGAAACGTCGGGTGGATCGTAATGCCAATTATGCTGATTGAACAGAAAAGTTGCTGAGAAAGGTGTCTTTATGATTAAGTTCAGTTTCACTTGCGCAGACGCATAGGCATTGAATGAGCGCTCACGTTACTACCCCCCAATTGTAGGCTATGCATCTTTATTTAATCACACACAATTAAGGAATATTTCCTAATCTGGAAAATGTTACGTTGTGTGACAGAAGCATGGGCATAGCCTGTAACTTCGCTGATCCGCCGATAGCAATCTCATCGGAGATGAGGCCCTAACGCTGCAGATAACAGACAGAGAAAGGCACAGAACACAGTTGCATGTACAGTGTAGCCATGGGTCTGGTGAATATAGCCATACCGAATGCAGATGGCTACAAGCTCACGCTTTGCCTGGTCTAGACTAGAAGCTTATGTTTCTAAGAATGCACGTAGCGCTCCAGAATCTTTGGTAGCAACCCCCCGGTAAAACAAACGTGTTTGTCAGAGAGAGAAAAAAAAAAACTGATCATAAAATGTATCATAAAAAGGAACGATGGTGTTGTAGAAATGTAGCGGAGTAAAAGTACAGATAATTGCTGTAAAATGTAACGAAGTAAAAGTCAAAAGTATGCACTATAAATTTTACTTAAGTAAAGTACAAATATGTGGAAAATTTACTTAAGTACAGTAACGAAGTCGTTACATTCCACCACTGCCTACCTCAACACAGACTCTCCTTGCCCCGTGCACTCTTTCTCTCTCCCTCTCAACAGGCCCATCCCTCCTCAGCATGCACATGTAATCCAAACATTAATAGTGCAAGACGACTGGCTAAATTGCTATTAAATCCGGTTAGCATCATTAGCACGCTGCAAGAATTTGTTCAAAACTATTGCATTCAAATTGACTGCTAAGTTCTAATCATCTCAATCCCGATGCAAATGGAAAAGTATTTTCCAAGACTCAAACGGGCCTGTCCCAAGGAGAAAAAGTATTCATTTGAAACTTAAACACACGTAGGGAAACTGAACAGTCTAACCAGACTATGATAAACTAGCAAATTAAGCTAACGTTAGCCTACTTTGTTTACAATATTTCCAGGCTTCAACCAGTGCTGCTTTTCATTCAGACTTATCTGCACATTTATTTATTTGAGTGTTTTTCATGATTGTGTTGCCATTTCTTTTCCCTGTTTGCTTTGATTGATAACTGAGGTGATTAAAATCAGAGGAAGGTTACGTTTAAAATAAAAGTGTCTATTATGTCTATGTGTGAGCTCACTAAGCACGAACCAGCCAGGATGCCAACATCACCTACAGGAGCCCAGATGACCAATAATAGCCTTGCTAATGAGCTCGCGATTTTACTTCACTGGGCGTGAAAAAAACCTCGGAATCTGAATTTAAAACAACGTTTACAACCAAATACATTTATAGAAATCTCCATAGGCTACAGGTTCGAATATTAAGAGATCCCTAAAATTCATTCGAATATCTTTAATTTTTTTTGGCAGTGGAGGTTAGGCCCCGCCAGGTGTTGGAGGAATGTTGCAGTGGTGCACACTGCGAATGTGGGACCTGAGGGCGTTCTCTGAAGGGAGCTGGGGACGAGCGGCAGGACATGCCAGGTGTTCTTCCCTTTGTTACTCAATTGTGAGTCACAGCAGAGGGCCAGTGAATAGCTATTTCCAAAATTATTGTGGAATTTAGAATTAACTTGAGGATCCAAATTATTCCTAAACACCAAACATTTTTACCCTCCAAAAATCTGTCTAAATCGCCCCAAAAAACCCCCCAGATTAATGAGAGTAAGAACGTGAACCAAACCATGTTTAAATAATGATTTTGAATCTTGAAAATGTCAGATATGGACTCAGCATCTCCAGTAACCCCTAAAAACATACTAACATTGTCCAATTTGGTCAAGCAGCTCTTACAATATGATCAATATAGGCGATAATGCTAATGTATGCTAATTAGCTAAATTACACAAATTGCCCAACATATGCAAATTAGCATCCAGCAGTTTCTGCATGCTGGGAACACATACAATATATTTCCATTTTCCTCTTTTACATGAGAGATTCACACCCCTACTGCGTAGCATGCCAGAATATCCCCAAACTCTCGGATGTAAAATTGATCTATCCAACCACTTATGGCACTGTAGAAATAGAAAAGTTTGAGAACCTGTGGCCTAAGACATCAACGTTTTGGGCAACATTGGTGGTTGCATGTTAGATCTGAAGTGAATTGGGTCGCGATAGTCTGTCATTTTTAAAAAGTGGGTCCCCAGAAAAAAAAAGTTTGGAAAACACTGCTCCAGAGGAACACTAGCTTAGTGAGACCCGGAATATAAATTTGAATGCATTTTTTATTTCTCTCAGTTATTTTGGTTTATTAGGGCTTCATGAATATACAAAATAAATTTCACCTCTGTACATCAAGTAGTTTTTGAGAAAAGTGATGTCCTCATTTGAGGACACTGGGTCTATCTTCCATAAAACACAATTAAATCGCCATTGTGTAACAAAGTGTAGCTCTGTTTTTCATCAGAATAGAACAGAGTTCAGAGTAAAACAAAAGTTCAAAAAGTGTGTGTGTGCATTACAGTATGCACATATGTATTTCAACTGAAAATTGATCAAGTAACAAAACATAAACAATGAAATTCAACACTAAATTCAAGGTTATGCAAAAACAATGCAAACTCTGTGTGTGTGTGTGTGTGTGTGATAGTATGGCACCCGGAGGTGTCATTGCAAGATATTTTGTGTATCAAGAGAATGCACACTCATTTTACAAAATCAATTTAAAATGTGTGCTCATTTTACTAAATCATGCTCTCATTGTACTAGATTGTGCACTGAATTTAGCAAATGATTTGCACAGTTTCCTAAATAGTGTGCTCATTTTACTAAATTGTGGGCTCATTTAGCTAAATTGTACTTCCATTTAGCTAAATTGTGCTATTTTTGTAAAATGAGCTCACAGTTTAGTAAAATGAGTGAACTATTTACTAAAAAAGAGTGGACAATTTAGTAAAATGAGCACATTATGTACTAGAATGAGTGCACAATTCAATGAAATGAGCGCATATATTCATTGGAAATTATAATTAAAAAATCAATTTAACAGTTTAGTTGACAAGACTTTGTGAAAACAACAGTGCCAAATGCAAAAAACAATGCAAAATGTGTGAGTGTGTGCATGTTTGTATTGAAAACTGCGAAACATTTAGAACTAGCACCATAGGTCTAGGATGCAATCCGGAAGCACAAATTGAAGTCCCGATGTCCTCAAATGAGGACATCAAAGTTAAAAGCTTCCTGATGTGTTACAATAAAAAATAAATGTGAAAAATGTATGCTATACTAGAAGTGTTAATAAGCATAAATAAACAAGTTTCAACCCCATAAATTATAACGGTACTCTACCATGACAACAGTTGTCTTGTGCGCGCTGATAAAACATGCAGGTTGATTTCGACGCCATCTTGTTTTTTCCCAATACAGTGTAATGTGCTTTTACTGTATTACCACTAACTGGTACAAATAACTGTCATGATATGAGGGCAACAGAAATTTATTCAGAATATTGAAGTAGAAAGTCCTGCAAGGCCTCTAAATGTTATGTCCTCATACGAGGATGCAGGGTCTCAGGAGGTTAAATCAAGGTTGCAGAGGAGCTAGCTAGGCATAATTGTGTTTAGCCTAAATAAGACCACGTAGGTGGAGATTTATAGCTCACTCACCCCCTTTGCCAAAACAGATTCGACCCAAGCCAAAAATAAGGTACAGTATGGCAATTCTCATGGTAAATAATGTATATTGTGACCTAGGCTACTTTTTATTTAGCAGGCTTTTTGAGTGTGGAGACACTGATGACCTGAGTTTTGGAAGCCAGTCAGCCACATACTTTAAAAGTGAGCCTATAGGGTTGTCTCTTCTTGACAGAAAATGGCTAAATCTTTATGTTTGTAGCCTCTTGAAGTTCAGGAAACAATAAAAAGGAATAAGTACAGTTTGGAGGGGGAAAAAATGTTGGTTGAACGTTCAGGTTCAGATCAGAAAAGTATATATACTACAGTGATGGCCAAAAGTGTGGCACCCATGCTAAAGTTGACTGAAAAGAGGAATATAAAATCATCTTTTGGAAATTGATCTTAATGCCTTAAGTGAAAAATTAGGAAATATCTAACCTTTAAGGACACCAATTTTCTTAGTGAATGAATAATGTATCATAAATAAATAAATGTTCTTCCTTAAAATACAGGGGTCATAAGTATTGACACCCCTATGTTAAATTCCCATAGAGACAGGCAGATTTTTATTTTTAAAGGCCAGTTATTTCATGGATCCAGAATACTGTGCATCCTGATAAAGTTACCTTGGCCTTTGGAATTAAAATATCCCCACATCATCACATACCCTTCACCATACCTAGAGATTGGCATGGTGTTATTTCAGTTAGCCTATTAGCTGGTTTGATTTGCATTGAGCTCAATGAGCATCAGACCAGCTAATAGGCTAACTGAAATAACACCATGCCAATCTCTAGGTATGGTGAAGGGTATGTGATGATGTGGGGCTATTTTAATTCCATACCCCCGAATTCACACACACAAATTCACCATCCTTTGGACAACCAGTAGATGGCAGTGTTGTTCAACATGTCAGTTAGCAACTGAGGCAGATACGTCTTTCCGACCATGTAGCGAGTGTTTTCGCACACAGGAGATCAATACACTGAAAATCAACAGTGGTATCTGGCCAGACCCACCTCCCTCAACACTCACGATGGGTTTTCTACCAACAAACACCGCCAAATTATTTGATTCTCTTCATTGCTGTGGCTGTTTATGATCAGATCAGCAATGTAACAAACTGCTGTCCCTTAATGCAGGCACCAAAAAATACCAACAAACCCTTCAGCCAATCCTCTTCTTTGCTGTGGCTGTTTATGATCCAATCAGCAACATGTTCTCTTCAGTCATTCCTCTTCGTTGCTGTGCCCATGTATGATTCAATCAGCAACATATTAACATACCAAAATTTTTTTACATAATTTAAATAATTTACATAATTTATTGTGCTGCTATTTTACTCAAAAATAGGACAACTTGAGATCCATGCAACTTTTTCACTGTGTTGTTACCATCAGCTTATTGATCGTACATCATACACATGTGACAACATGATAAAAGAAGGTATGCAACTGTGTTTTTTTTAATTTAAATTCTTCAAAAAGGTTTTAAATTGAAAGAACATACTATTATGTCCAGTGTTTCCCATACATTGACTAATCTGTGGCGGGGCGCCACGAAATAAAAATCGGCCGCCACAGATTAATATTCTATGTTTAATTTAATTTAATTTAATTTAAATTAAATATAAGGTCAAATCCTTGCATTGCCATTGAGCTGCGCTTTTTACGCACACAGCCTTTCCTTGCCCCGCCCCGCTATCTCTCGTAGCCCGCTGCCACATGTGCATTTAACAAAAAATTCACGATTGTTGAAGGATTGTTGTTGCCACATAGAAGCATTGCATAGAAGACGTCTGCAGAGCCCGTCTACGGAGAGCCTTGCCACTCCGTATTAAGTCCCATTGTACCGAATTTTGGATGCAGTTCCCCAGAGTTCCACTGGGGGCGATTGCCATGAGTGCAGAATGTTGTTGACAAATCTCAGATTTGATTGTAGTTTGTATAACTTCAACATGGGTTATAGGTCAAAAGTTGAATGAACGAGTACTTATGTCTTTTTGATTTCTTACAGGTTGGGTCGTTGTTGCACATAACACGCTAGCATTGTGCTAATGAATGACGTCATTGACACATTTGAAAGGCTTTTAAGAACAATTAAGTGACTTTAAAATATATAATACTCAACCAAGTGTATTTTCTTTGCCTCCCCTTTCGAATACAATACTCAAATTACTTGAAAAAAAATTATATCCCGAGAAAAGTGGATTTTGAGGGGTACAGCTCTATAGACCTCCATGCATTCTGCACTCGTGGACGAGCGCCCTCATGTGGAACCACAGAAGGAACTGCAACCAGTTTAGAAACCGGAAGATTTATAAAGTGAGTGAGCAGTTCTCTGACGTCTGGCTAAATTGCTATTAAAGCTGCTTAGCATCATGACCATGCTGCGCAAATTTGTTCAAAACTGCTGCACTGAAGTGAACTCTGCTAAGGTCTTATCACAACATAGTAGGCTACATTGAAGAGACTAAACTAAGTTAAGTTATGAAATCGAGCAGTATTTCAAAGCTAACGTTAGAATACTGTTTGGATGTCGAATTTAGCATGCTTAGCCTACTTACAGCTGCTTGTCAATTTCGTTGAAGGGCTCATTTTATTGACTCTGACACTGAGTGTTTGCAAAATCCCGATGTAAATGGAAAAGTGTTTTCCAAAATTCAAAAGTGCTTGTCCCAAGGAGAAGTACATGAACCTTTATTTTAACTATGTAGAAAACGTTATGAATTGCATCCACACGTCAGCAGCCTTTCAACTGTGTTACAATTGCAAGGGTTCCCTCAAGCGTCTTAAAGTGACAGGCACTCAATTAGACCTATACACTACCAAGACGATCTTAATACCCCCCCCCCCCCCCCCCTTTGTCCAAGTCAGCCACCGCCACAAATTGAATCCAACACTGATGAAACACTGATGTCTCTGTCATTATGCATACAACATGCATATTAACATTATAGCTGCAAATGTGTCTTAAAGCATATTTAAAGCAACACTAAAGCACTTTTCCTCTGTTGCATGCACACTATTTGTTTATCTAGCACCGGCTTTGCAAATAATGTGTCCACAGACACGGTAGAGTATGTTGCATGATTTAATGAAAGTATGATGTATTGCAACATCAGAAGCCTAATTTGTAGTTTCTTATGTCTCATTCCATCGAACTGGATCCGCGATCTAGCAAACTTACATAGTGCGGTTATAGCCGATAGAGGGCCGCAAAGCAAATACAGAAGTGCCGTTCAACCTGTTACGAGTTGATGAACCGCTGAAGCAATTTTGGAAACATTACAGTATATTAAGGTACAAAAAACTCTTTGGTGTTGCTTTAACTTTATAGCTGCACATATTTCTTAAAGTTCTTTAGTGACTTACCTAACAAGGTGAATACTATCCCAAGGGCTCCTTTGTTCACAGCTGGCTTTTCAAGAACCACCCAAGTCTGATCTCTATCCAGAAACACTACAGTATGTCAACTCTATTTTGTCCTATTCCTAATAAGAGCAAGAGCCTTGAGGCATGTCTCTGCAGTATCAGATGTCAATATTAACTGCAATGACAAAACCCTTTCATCCCATGCCCATGTCTTCCTACTGTAATCTCAATTAGGCCTGGGAGCTTATTACAGTTATGTGGATTTAAGACAGCCTCAATACATGTTCATTTCAACAATTTACAGATTTATTATTGTCTGTGTTGAATGTGTCAAGTTAAAATTCAATTTAGTTCAATGCAGTTGTTTAGCTGTTCTTCTTTACACTCTGGTACACTCATGGGTTAGGGTATCATTTTAGTTATGTCTATTTAAAGCGACATGCTCAGATCCAAACCAGCCATTCTCAGTCGTGTGATGAAATGTGATATTACCGTTGATTTCCCTTTTGGGTCACAGCAACATACTAAGGAATTCAATATGCCTGTCCTTATGCGACAAAGCAGTCCCCATAAAATGATAACAAATGCATAAAATAATCAAAACATGAGCTAATTATAAACATGTAAGCATTCAGCGCAAAATATTACAGTCAATCAAGGATCATATGGATTATCCAGACCACTAAACACTGACAGGCCAGGGGAAAGGCAAAGGGGTCATACAGTATATGCCTATTCTGTAAAATATTAGTGAGGCATAAAAAATTAAAGTAATAAAATAATTCCAGACAGAATAAAGCAGTTTTTAACCCCATTATTTATTGCAAAATAAATAATACAACATCAAGATGAGTTGGAATACCTGCTACTACTACTGCTGCAGCTGAACCACAACAATGAAGTGTACACTAAAAAAACTAATACATGAACAGCTAACACATGACAAACATGTTTTCTCTGAACAGTTAAATTTGACAAAGTTGGTATAAACATTCCATTGTAACAGTAACACTCTATCCAGCTCACATCCAGCTCCGCTGTATGTTCGCAGAGAACTATCTCCTCAAACTGTTTGCGAGTGTTCGCAAACGTTTGCCAAAAACTCAAGGCAAACAGCAACCTGTTTGCAAACATTCGCCTGTGTTTGTGTAACGGAGGCGAACTGAGCTAGCATGCTAGTTGCCCGTGTAAATCCTCACAGCCCTAACCTTAAGAACGCTTCTAACCGCTGAGTTGGGAGCCTGGACTTTTAGCTCAGTGGTTAGAGTGTTCGATTCCCATGCCGGTGTGTGATGAGGTGGCAGGTTCGTGGGCCGTGAGTGGCGGACGAATTACGACCTCTGTTACATTTGCAAATTTGAACGCACCTCAGTTCTTTTAAATTGTCTTCTAAGTACTAAGAGTAATTAGTTTATAATTAGGGCTGTCAATCGATTAAAAAAAATAATCTAATTAATTACATACTCTGTGATTAATTAATCTAAATTAATCGCATATATCATTTTTGCTGTGAAAGTATTTTAAATATTTAAATTCAAATGAATCATTGAATAATCAGCATTAGTAACATTAAAGTTCAAAAACTCTTTTATTATTATTTTCACTGTTCAAATAATTGCCATAACTAGATGTACCGCATAGCGGTACAAAATATGACCGCCGCTCAGTCCTGTACATCCGTTCCGCGAAAATAAATCACACTTCAATTTGTCTCCATATTTTACTCCATCCCCCACTCTTGAAACTTTTGTGTATGCTTGTTTGGCATGCCTGAGTGTGTGTGTGCGGCTGCACAGAAAGTAGCCTACTGGTGCTGAAAAGGTGAATAGATTGTAGAATAGCCAAAGAAGATGTAGCATTGTTATAAAACCTTTACAATCTCTAAACAATCACAAGTAGGGCAGTTAATCACAGTTCATCCATTGCAACTGGATTGATGAAAGGTCACTTACACCTGTAGGCTACATTGTATTTGGGAAAAGCAAAAGGTATCAGCATAATGTTATTTATTTATTTATTTATTTATTTTTTTTGTGTATTTATAAACAAAAACATCTCTGTCAGTTCCATGGCGTTTTCAACAGCTATCAAAAACAAAGGTCATTTTTGGATGGATGGATTTTTTGTGAATGTTTCTTCTTCTACATAAGATTTTAGTCATCTTTAGTTCATGTAATACTTTATTGTCAATGCACAAATTAAGTAACAGTAGTCTGAAACGTTATTGTTAATGCACAAATTAAGTAACAGTAGCCTAGTCTGAAACAAAATGCTGTTTTACATCTAACCAGTGGTGCAAATAACTGACATGTCCAAATGGGCCTTGATGAAATGCGTCGCTAGACTGTTCATACACATTTTAACGGGCCAAAGTTGAAGAGCTTTTGTCCGTTATTGTTCGTGCAAATATAGGCTGATTCATGTTCCCTTGCATTGTGTAACTGAGGTCCATGGCTAGTCTGGCTTTCATCAGACCAAGCTCAATCTTTTAAGAAATCAAAAATAAATAGCCCGGGCAGATCAGGCTGGGTTCACCCAGCCTAGTCCATAGGCACCCGATATTGTTTAATTTTCGATTGAGATATACACGCTCTGGCTATTCTAAATGCAAAAATGCATCAGGGAGTTATGACAAAACGGTAACTAACAAACTAGATCCTAATAGAAAGCTGTTAGCTTCCCTAAGCTACAGGTAGGATTATAAGGTAGGCCTATTTACAACATAAATTGTCAATAGGCTATGCTGGCGACACAAATAAAATCTCCTTTGAAACCAATGGCTTACGCCTTACAGTATCAAGCGGACTTAAACTGCCATATCGTGGCTTAAAAATTGTAATAACATTCAAGCAGCTCCATGAGTCAAGGAAAGCGCGAATGAAGTAGCCACTTCTAGATGGGACCCACTACACAGTAGCTTAAGGTGTGTTGCTAAAGCAGCCATAATGAAATGAAGGTGTCATTGTTTGGATACTTCACACACACGTGCTTTTTAATTTCACAAGACTACAACTACCAAGCTGTAATCAAAGCACATCGATTCCCCTCTCACACCATGCACGACTTAAAAACAAAATAAACAGGCGTCTCAGTCTCACGCATGTATAGGCAAAACTGTATCAGACCGGTGTAATGTTGGTAAATCTTCCATTGCACAGAATGATTTTGTAGCACGTGCAATAAATGACAGTCGAAAGATACAAACAGTGCTGCTATCAATTTGTTTGGTTTAACCGCATTTATAGTTTTCTACAAATGCAATCAATCAAATGCCTCCATCACTCAACTAATGCTAACGGTAACATTACCTAGGTCCTTATTGATATTACAAGATTAACGTACCTGCAGTAAAAACCAAGCATGTCCGATAAACATCCTCAGATTTATTTCGCTTCAAGAAGAAATGGGAATTACACTTCATGTGAACATCGCCCTATCCTTATTAGATGTCCGGCAAGCGGTAAATTACAGTCCTTGTAGGAAGCGTCCATTGTTTTTTCCAACCCACTTTTAACTTCCAACAAAATTACGTCTCACTGCAACGATGCGCCATCTAGTGGACAAACGACTACTTATCGCCAATACTGAAAATGCAGCCATGATGATGATGATGAATATTTATTCTGGTGGTGGTCCCCGGGGACGAAATTAAATTTTTCCGTAAAAGTCTAGTGGGGCTACATACCCACCAAATTTCATGTACCCGGTGGTTGGTGTCCCGGTATCAATGACCAAAAATTCAGGGAGTAGATGACGGGAAAAATTCTTGAATTATGTGCATGTGTGCATGTACAAATTTATGTTTATGTGTGTGGGGTGTGTGTGTGTATGTGCGTGCTTGTGTGTTTGCCTGCGATGTGTGTTTGTGCATGTGCATGCATGCATGCATATCTCTACTGTGTGAGTATGTGTCATAATTATGATTACTGTAAATGTATGTGTGTGCGTGTGTATATGTTTATGCACATGTGTGCACATGGAATGGGTTAACATGACCCCTGGAGGCAAACATACAGAAAAAATTGGTCATCCTAGGCCCTACAGTTCTCAAGATATTCACAGAGAACTGTGTCTGCCCTACCCTCCTTTCGGGGGGGTCCAGTCCAGCGGGGGGCTACAGATCAAACGAAGAATGACGGTTCCATGCTATCCATGTGGGGGTACATGCCCACCAAGTTTTTGTGTACCCCGGTCTTTCAGTGTCCGGGAATCCTTGTTGGTGTATCGCCACTAAATGTACACATAAATTATTTTATTGTAAGGCCCCCATGAACGAAAGTACACAAAACTTGGCATGCATTCGGAGGGTGTCATAATGATCCTACACTTTTAATTTCATGCAGTTTTGACCTTGTCAGCCAAAGATATTGTGATGAAAACACCTAATTTTTTGCTTTTTAATTTTTAACTAGGTGGCGCTATACATGAAATAAGTGGCAATGGGATGGGTTGACATGCCCCCTTAAGACCAACATACAAAAAAAAGGTGGACCTCCTAGGCCCTACGGTTATCGAGATATTCACAGAAAACTGTCTCCGGCCACCTACAGGCCAGTTGGTGTATAGTAACATAAATTAATTTATTGTGTGGCCCCCCATGAACGGAATTCCACAAAACTTGGCGTGCATACAGAGGGTGTCATAATGATCCTACAATTCCAATTTCGTGCAGTTTTGACTATGTTAGGTCACAGATACCTTCAATTACAACACCTCATTTTTACTGTTTTTGTGTTTAACTAGGTGGCGCTATACATGAAATGAGTAGTTATGGAATGGGTTGACATGGCCCCTTGAGATCAACATACAAAAAAAAAAGGTCCTCCTAAACCCTACAGTTTTCGAGATATTCACAGAAAACTGTGTTTGCCCTACCCTCCTTTCGGGGGGTCCAGTCCAGCGGGGGGGCTACAGATCAAAACGAAAAACGATGGTTCCATGCTATCCATGTGGGGTTACATGCCCACCAAGTTTCGTGTACCCGGTCTTTCAGTGTCCCGGGAATCATTGACGGAAATTTGGGCATGCGAAAAAGAAAAAAAAAAAAAAAAAATCTGACTAAACCTATATGACCGCCGCTTCGCTGCGCGGCGGTCATAATAATCTATGATATGACCTAATATGCTGAGGAAATAAATTCAAAGTGCGTCAAATTCAAATAAATTCAAAATAAAGTGCTTCGGGAAGAAGTTTTTTTTTCACATACAAGGCATTTCAGGCCACAGATATAACCTAGGGGACACAATGAAAATAAATTAACACTCCCCTCAATGCCAACACTTATTCTTTGCATTGATGTGCGACTATAGAGTTGATGAACTTCGGTGATATGCAAATTCCTTGCTGCAGACATTGCAGAGGACAACACTGTGTTTTTTTTCAACACCATCAGGCCGTTTTTAAAAGTAAATGTTCCAATCAATGACCCAGGCAGCACATTTTCTTCTCTCTCCTTTATTTTACAGTCTAATTTTTACTGACTAGAACGGCTCGGGGTCAAAGGTCATACGGAATCGATTAATCTGCACTCATTTTTTTAATCAGTTATTTTTTCTCAAATTAATTAATCAGTTATTTTGACAGCCCTATTTATAATATAATAATATAATGTGTTTATAGTATTTGGCAGATGATTTTGTCCTTAGTGATTTACAGTATAACACAACATTAGTTAAACAAATAGTAATAATAATAAAGTTTAAAAAAGCTTACATTAAGCGTCACAGGCCTTATAACAACAATATAAACAATAACAATATCAACAATGAAAATTATTGCATGGATTCCAGTTGCTGCTACTGGAAGAAACTGGAATCCATGCATTTCCACAGAATTATTTTTGGAATCTGATCCCTTATCATACCTGTTCATTCTTACTCGTCGCTCGACTTATCGTGACTAAATTCAAGATCACTGCAAACGCTAAACTCTGTGAAGATACTGTCTGTATAAATCGTCTTGTAAGTAAATTACCTGTGCTTCTCAATGTCTCGTTTTAAATGTCAAGGCCTTTGGAAGTCTACCAATGTATGGAGCTACTTTGAACCTCGTAAATGGTGTGAAACAATGATTTATTTGCATGGCTAGGCCGATGCCCGAGGCACCCCCATCGAAAAACTGTTGGTAGCATTGGCTAACTAGCGCCAGATTTCTGAGTGCAGGGGACAAGCCGAAATTAGCTATGAGACATACGTTCACATTCGGTATCATGTTTCAACACACTTTAGGTCAAAATCACACCGGAATTCTCCTTTAACTAAGGTGCTGAGTGGATTCTAATTTTTAAAACTTTAGATTTAATACTACATGATAACATATAATTAAAGCCATTTAACACAATCACTATATATGTAAATTACCTGTGTTATCCAGTCCTTCCTTATGAGGTCTCTTGGTCTATACCTGTCAATCAACACCATTACAAATAGAAGAAACAAATAGTTACAATGTATGTCAGACACTTGTCTTGATGTATGCAAGGAAAGCACATTATGATGAGTGTTGATTTGAAGTTTCTTTTTTTCTAGAATATTCATACAACATAAGTTCATACAATTATCGTATCTATCGTATGTATTATCATATCTGTAGAAACAATGGTATTGGCAAGCAGTAATAATATTGTATTTACTGGAACATAATCATTCCATTGCCATCATTCCTGCAAAAAAAAAAAACAGATTTATTTGCTCTTTTGTAGCTATTTGTCCTTTTGTAGCTGTGTAGCCTTTACTGACAGGACGGTGGAGAGGTAAAGTAAAGATTTACGTTATACCACCAATACTTTTGTCTGTTTTTCCCCCACTACCAAGCAGATAAATATCTATCATTGACATCGCAGGAGGAGCAGGCCAACACTCACCTGTCCAGGTACAGGAAGGTGCAGCATGAGCTTGAGGAGGCTCAGAAATGTGCTGACATCGCTGAGTCCCGGGTCAACAGGCTGAGGGCCAAGGGCCGTGAAGCTGGCAAGGTAACAGAGAATTTGATATCATATGGGATTGGGATTGATAGGACCTGCAAACATCTGCTGCACTTCCAAATTAGTTCAGATATTAATACTGCTTTAATCTTACTTTTGATAGTGAATTATAAATTATTGAAACTACTGTAAACCTCCTTACACATCACACATGGCAATATACAACAAAAACATTAACCAATAAAAGCGACTTGCAATTAATATGCAATGCGTCCCGGTATATGTTATTTCAGGAAAAGGATGAGAAATGAAGAGTCACCTCCCAACATCGTCTTATATTTAAATTCCCATATGTAGAACTCGGATTTGAGTTTTGAACATATCATTGGGCCCTATTTTGCAACCTGGTGCATGGCGTAAAGCTGGTTATTTTCCTGGCACAAAGTTAAATTAGTATTTTACATGATTCTTATATTAAACAACTCGCCAGGGGGTGTGGCAATTAACAACTTAAGGAGAGGATCTGGTGCGTTGTCTAAAATCGCTATCGTACATGACTACAAATAATAGACCACGCTAGAAAATAGCCACAATATAAGATAGTTGGACACTGATCTGGGGCCGGTTCCCCAAAACGTTCTTATCGCTAAGTAGTTCTTAACCTATTCCTTAACCTCTCTCTTAACGTTATGGCACAATTCCCGACACGTTCGTCCGCTAAGTATATCTTCTGTAAATCACACGTTCGTAAGGTTGGTCTGGATCATTCGTAAGCTCTCTCTTAGCATTGTTTGAGCTCTCAAGACACTAGTCGCCGCCACTGTGCAGCAGTCTTTAGAAATCAGTGCAGTACAAGTCAAACTATGGTAGGCCTACAGTATGTTGACAATGTTGTGGCTCAACGATGATATTGTGTAATGGACATTTTAAGACTAATAATAAAATATGTTCGCAATGGATGCAGGCCTATTTCTGAAGTTTACTTTATTTGGTATCAGAACTAATATGGTGGTAATTAGCCTAGGCTATTTAGTAATGTCATTAAAGCGTTCAAATTGGCAATCACTTTTGATAATTAAAAGCTGGCAAAGAATTTGCCTCTAAATGGCTAAGATCTATAAATGGGTAAGCATGGTGGTGTCCAGTAAGCGACCAACTAGGCCTATGGCAGCGATCCAACGTGCCCTTGTATTGAATCAAAAACACTGTGTAGTCCATGTCGCTCCATAGCTCTTTTTTGTTGCTGTTGCACAAGTTATTCCAAAAGCTGGAAAATGGTGTCACCTTGTGCAAGCTCACCTCGTCCAGCAAAACTTCAAATTCCTCTGACGAGAAGCTTGGTGCCCATTTTTTACGTTGCTTCCCCGCCATACTGTATCTAAATCTCTCTCTGTTCATTGTAGATAGGTTGCTTTTTATTGAAAACATTAACCAATGGCAATCATTTTTTTAATGTGAACCTTGAATTTCCCCTGGGGATCAATAAAGTATCTATCTATCTAGGCTATCTATCTATCAATACCGCATTAAACAGAAGTAACTGCACAAGTGGCACAACGGGATAAGGAGCATATTACTGACAATTTTATAATTTAGTTAATAGTTTATATTTTACTGATAACTTAAACTATGTTAAAATAAATGTTACTGGAATAATTTGAGGAATGTTTAATTTGCATAGAACGTGTTGTATTTCTTAACGCCGTCATGCACCTTCACGTGAAGTAGAAAATCGATTCCTGAGCAATCGATGCCAACTAATTCAGCACCTTCACTTGGGACAGCGCCTTTGTACTGTCGAACATAAGAGGCAGCGTGTTAAGAAGCTTCCTAAGGGGCACTTCGGGGAACACACTTAGGAACATAAACAACTTTGGTAAGATATATCTTTTGAGTCTTCTTACCGCACTAAGAGTGTTATCGGGGAACCGGCCCCTGTTCAACATTCAGTTATCATAAAAACAATAACAAAAACAATACCAACTGATTACTATTGTGCTTTGGCACCAGATGCAAGTGCAAGATGAAGAACACTGAATATTATCTATGAGGATTTATTGCCATGTGGTAGCCATGGCATAAAACATAACAATTGGCCTAAGAAGATTATATGATTTCCAAATATAAAATTGCGATTAAGATAAGCTTGCACAATGATATTTATTTTAATGTCATCATGCATATCATCTTAATTTTGTGAATAAAAAGGGTACTATGACTTTTAATAGTGACTTCCTCACATAATCATTGAGAATGAGAATGTCCTTTCTTGTACAGAACACAAATTGGGCAATAATTATCTGAAATGGCAGATATTTCAATGAGTGCACCTGTTCTAGGATACAATGAGTCCTAGTGAGGAGCCCTATGAAGCTCCCAAAGGAAGCATTGTTTTCAAATAACAATAAAAAAAACAATAACTACAATAATAACTTTAAAAAACAAAGATCATGACGCAAAGTGAACACAAAAACACTTGCCTTTGGTACAACGTGGGTGCAAGAAAGAGATTCTCCTTCATTGCTCAGTTCAATCCGTCTTTGAAATACTGAAATACTTTCATACTGCAAAGCAAACTGCTAGTGTGGTCCTTGGAAAACTATATTGAAATCTGCCACATTCCTCAGAGAGTATACGATATCAGAATGTTCCAGAGGGAACTATATTTGTGTTTTGCCCAAGTAAGACCACATACTGTGGGGGAGCAAACCAGCTATCATTAATCAACTGGATTTATTGACCCATGTGTGACCACCCCAACACCTTTGCCAGAAACATAGAGATAGAATTTCAATTCAAGCCAAAAATAAAGTGCAGAATGATACATGTCACAGTAAATGATGTCTATTCTGTACTAAATTATATTTTTAACATGATTAAAAATGCAGCACTATACGTTCCTATGAACTAGATGTACCGCAGAGCGGTACAAAATATGACCGCCGCCCAGTCCAGCACATTTGTTCCACAAAAATAAATCACGCTGAAAGGCCTGTATGATTCTAACTGTCTCACTAAATTGCATTATCCACACTCAATTCTCACTGGTATCTGCTAGACAAGAAGTACCAAAACATGATTAGTTCATAGATTTCACATGTAAAATTGATTTTATACAACCCCACCCCCATCTTGCCTGTTCATAATTCTGAGAAATTCTTGAATTGTGTGCATGTGCGCGATGTACACGTTTATGTTTATGTGTGTGTGTGTGTGTGTGTGCGTGCTTGTGTGTTTGTCTGCGTATGTGTGTTTGTGCATGTGCATGCATGTGTACATATGTCTACTGTGTGAGTATGTGTCAAAACTTGGCATGCATTCGGAAGGTGTCATAATGATCCTACACTTTCAATTTCGTGCAGTTTTGACCTTGTCAGCCAGAGATATTGTGATGAAAAAACACCTAATTTTTGCTTTTTAATTTTAACTAGGTGGCTTATACATGAAATAAGTGGTAATGGGATGGGTTGACATGCCCCCTTAAGACCAACATACAAAAAAAAAAGGTGGACCTCCTAGGCCCCACGGTTCTCGAGATATTCACAGAAAACTGTCTCCGGCCACCTACAGGCCAGTTGGTGTATAGTAACATAAATTAATTTATTGTGTGGCCCCCCATGAACGGAATTCCACGAAGCTTGACTATGTTAGGTCACAGATACCTGCGATTACAACACCTTATTTTTACTTTTTTGTGTTTAACTAGGTGGCGCTATGCATGAAATGAGTGGTTATGGAATGGGTTGACATGGCCCCTTGAGATCAACATACAAAAAAAAAATGGTCCTTCAAAACCCTACGGTTCTCGAGATATTCACAGAAAACTGTGTCTTTTCAAAACGAAAAACGATGGTTCCATGCTATCCATGTGGGGTTACATGCCCACCAAGTTTCGTGTACCCCGGTCTTTCAGTGTCCCGGGAATCCTTGACGGAAATTTGGACATGCGAAAAAGAAAAAAAAAAAAAATCTGACTAAACCTATATGACCGCCGCTTTGCTGCGCCGCGGTCATAATAATCTGTGGAATGCTTGTTTAAGCATCAAACAAATAATGTAACAGTATTTAATGGATTAGCCACAATAAAATGTTAATCTGTGCAGTGTATACTTAGGTCAAAAGCTTGAATGTGCCACAAGGTATTTTGAAAAGGTATTACATGTGCTCAGTGGCATCCACACACACACACACACACACACACACACACACACACACACACAGGGTTTCCCGCAGCACTTTGCAGTCAAGGCGGCCGCCTTGGCAAAACAAGCCTGCCGTCTTAACTACGTCGTCAAAAGAAAAAAGAAAATGTGTTACTTTGTCCTGTTTTCTCCCTTTGATTCCAAACCGTGACCAACGCCAATCTCCCTTCTCCACAGAACGCATTAAAAAATAAGAAGAAACGTGTCATGAATCGAAAAATAATCAGATTTTATAATCTTTACATATGTGATATGCCTCCGAATCTGGGCCCACTTCCCCGATAACGACGGAGACACGCTCTTAAGAGGGTTTTCTACGATTCATCTTACGATCATTCGTTTGGTTTTTCCGACTGTTTCCCGAACATGCTCGTAGCGTGAACGCGCATGCACTGCTCTTAAGATGCTCTTAAGGGGAGCTGTCCACGTTTTTGTCCGCTTTTCATCACATTATTATGACCATTAAATGTAGGCTATTTTGCACGCTAAAATCTGATTCATCACAGGTAAACACAATAAAGAATGGGAACGTAAATTGGATTATGTATTCTAAGTTGTAATTCCTCTGTATGTCCTGTTGGTGACCTCAGTGAGAAGTACTGTTAAGACGCTCTTAGCCGGTAACGAGTACTCTGGAGCTTTTCGTAGATCTACGAAGCGTTTTCCGATGCTCTTAAGCTACGATGGTTTGGGAAACAGTTGGCAAATCTTAAGACGTTCAGTAAGAGGGACTTTACGACGCTCTTAGGCTTAAGATGCTTTCGGGGAAGTGGGCCCAGAGCTAGTGAGCGGAGCTGAGCGCTGCAAATATATCGCTCCTCGTTCTCAAGAATCAGTCAAATCGCGAACAGCCACAACTCCCTTTAATTGTCAGGTGTGATGAAAAGCGTTCATATTCCACTTTTTATGTCAAAAACGTTGCAGGCCTATGGAAAGGTTTAGTGGTAGGGTTGTTCAATGATCAAGTTGTTGCTTCAATTTGTGTTTTAATTTATGCCGACGACCGATGCTGGGTTCATCCGTTTACGCAAGTTTAAAATATTTAGCCGACTTGCGTGATTTGTCATTTTCGTTCTTTTGGCAATTAATCCGACTGATCCCTTTAGTTAACGTTGCCAAGCTTGTTTGTTGTTGCACTATCAGTGTTGCAGTCTTTAAAATAAATGTTCTGAGTGAAATATATTGCCGTTGCTCTTAGTTCTTTGGGACCGGGAGCAAAATTGACCTGACGCTGAATTTGACCGAAAAGCGGCCGAAAGTAAACAGCCACCTGCTCTCAGCACAGTGTTGACTTGCGCGTCTAATCGACTGACAATAGACGAGCCTAGGCCCGCCCAGGCCCATCCGTGCTCTACGCAGTATGCTTTCTAAATTATTTAGCTAACTCCATCCCCATCAACTTAACATAGGCTATATGGCCAAGATCTTTGAAATTTAACGGTCTTGGTTTTATTAGTGGGCATGCCTCCTCAGACTCGTGGTGTGAGCGGTATGGGAGCGGAACAGAGCGGCCACTCTGGCCTCTAAATTAAAAAGCACTCCGCGCTCAAATTCCATCCATATTACACAAAACTATAAAATGATCTAAACTTCATTCACTCTCGGTGTATAGATCAGGACAGACTTGTGGAACAGGCTGCAGGTCAACAGTCTGACAGCCTGCATGAAGGTAAGCATTAATGGTCCAATAGTAAAACAGTGCAATTACCAAAAGGCCCTTGAAATGATCTTTTTAAAGCCAAGGAGGATACAAGAACACCCCCGCTTGGATGGCAACCAATACCAGACCCCCCCCCCCAACGACCAACGACCTACCACCTTGACTACACACACACACACACACACAAATCACAAATGACACTTGGCAGATATTTCATAAATAATTAATAAAGATGACAAGTTAAAATCTTCCCTAATAAATCATTGGATCTTCATGTATTAATGTAGTAAAATAAACATTTTACATGGATACTGAAATTATTTATGGAGTGTGGAGACAGGCTTGATTGTTGACCTGAGTTTGGAAGCCAGTCACACAACCACATGCTTTGGAGGCCTGTATTTATGCTCTGATCTAAGTGTAAAGCCAGCATCATTCCTGCCCTCCTCTAATCTTGCAGTACATGAAAAAAGATGACAGCTGATATGAAATCCATCCCCTCCAGAAATGGTAATGGTGAGTTTGTGTGGAGAAGATAATTTTGTTGACGGTGGTAGTGTAGTGGTCAAGGACCTGGCGTAGCATGCAGTAGGCATAACAGTTGTCGGTTTGATTCCTGGCTTCCACTGATGTGCCCCTGTACAAGACACTTAACCCTTAAAGGTGTAGGTTTTTGAGCATTCTAAGTTCCGCAACAATTGAAGGTTCTAAAATTCTATGTTGAATTCAATGAACCCAGATATTCTTTAGAATGTTCATTTCTCAACATTCCCTTTTCCAACAACATTCCTTTAAGGGTTAATCCAGAGTTGCTCTCGGGACATTGGCCCTTGTAATATAAGTGACTCTTTGAATAAAAAGTGTCTGCTAAATTAATACATTTAAATGTAAATTATCATGGAAATGATCCAACTAAAACCCTAAAAACCTAATTTAACTCGTAGAAAAAACAGACAGAAAATGTCTAAATTGACAGTGATCTAATTTTTACACATGAAATCAATTACTAAACCAGCTTTTTACCACCTCAAAACAAGACATTATCAAACTTAGAGATCTTATGTCAAAATATGATTAGGAAAAGCTCATTCTCCAGCATGGTTGATTAGTGCACTGGGCTTTTCACAGGCCTTTCTAAAAAGATCATCAAACAACTTCAGGTGATACAAAATGCAGCAGCTACTGTAGAATTATCATGAAAATTAAAAGAAACTTAAAATCATGAACCCAGAGTGTAGTACTGTACAGTACCTGTCTGGTTGCTCTAGCTGTTGGCTGCAGCAACTCGAGCTGGACATTTTTTGTTTTTGTTTTATTTCGTACTGACTGTACTCTGTGACCTTGAGAAACAGAGCTTTATGTCCCTGCACTGGCTTTCAGCAAGTCACAGAACTGACTTTAAAGCAACTATGCTTATTATAAATCAATAATAAATCCCCCTTCACAGTGTCTGAAACCCCTACAGAATATATTATGGGTTATTCTATGTTAATTCAGATAAAGTTGTTGTTGCACCATCTCAGATTGAGTTCAGCTCTTCTCTATATCGTGAGTGGGTCCCAAAACCAAGGCCTGTAAAATATTTCTGTTCAAATCCTGTCTTCATATTACTTCAGTTTTATAGTCTGAATACAATATTTCATACAATATTTCAGCAACGTGCCAATATTTGAGCGCTCCACATATAATAGGCTGGAAAATGTTACCCATTAAACAAGGGAAAGTTGTATTTTTCGCTCATTTTGAAAGGATGAAAATGGTATGTAGCTAGTAGGAACCTAAAAATATATATGGAAGTAGCTCAATGTATGGACATTTTGTATCAATCATCAAAGTTGAACCATAGACAATTACAAAGAGCTTCTCAAGAACAAGATAGAAAATTCCTCAGTAACAAGTATGAAGAAGCAGTAGTATAACAATGTAATTAACTCAGTATGAAGAAAATATTGTTCAACACTGGGACATAGTACATTAAATGATTATACAATGATCTATTCCCATATAGATCTTAATCAGGATAGATCTTAATAGTATCCTGGATCCATGAAATAACTGGCCTTTAAAAATACAAATCTCCCTGCATCTATGGGAATTTAACATACTGTAGGGGTGCCAATACTTTTACATTTATTTATTTATGATACATTATTCATTCACAAAGAAAACCGGTGTCCTTAAAGGTTGGATATTTCCTCTTGTTTTTACTTAAGGCATTAAGATTAATTTTCAAAAGATGATTTTATATTCCACTTTTTAGTCAACTTTAGCATGGGTGCCAACACTTTTGACCATCACTGCATACATCCATACACATACATACATACATTTATACTCTACATGTACTCTACTTATCTCTGTAGACATGTCATCTGGAAAACCTGTATTTATTCAACTGTACATTATTCATCTCTATTGTCTACACAACTGCACAGAATACTGTGCTCTACCTGCACTTGGTATTAAATGCTTCTTTGCACTTCTGGTTGGATATCAAATGCATTTTATTGGCTCTGTACCTGTACTCTGCAAAATTACATTAAAGTTGAATCTAATCTAATCTAATCTAATCTAATCTAATATGTATCTCATCTAACTCTGGGGGAGATGGTGAATAAGTTAATTTCCCAAAATGTTGGTCAGTCAACTTTAACTTTAACAAACTACAAACTGTGCCAGTGTGTGTGTGTGTGTGTGTGTGTCTGTGTCCCACCCCTTTATGCCCAACAAGTGACATTTGGCCTGACAGGTGGAAAAAAAACCCCTGACAAAACCTTCATGGCTGTGCTGTGTTAGGTCTTAATGATCCCTCTGCCCACCCACTGACCAATACCCACATGCCCACGAAACTGCCCAGACTTTTTTTTATTTATAGCAAAACAAGTGCAACAGTATACCAACAGCATGTGAGAGATTCCACACATCTTACTCAAGGTCAATATTAAAAAAAGGAGCTATCAACACTCTTGCTTACATTAACATTGTATTCACAGAGTTAAGACAGTTTACAAAGCCAAGTTATGCTAAATTATCACATTTTGAGTTTCACAGAATTTGATCATAGTCAATGTGATGCATTTCTGCTTAAATTCTGATCCTCACTGTTTAACTTGACCAGCTTGGATGTATATACATTTTGTTAAGCCTTGCTTAACACCTATCATTTGGAATCAATATAAACTTCAATTTATTTTAAGCCCTGTGAAAATGATGTTCCATTATCAATGCAATTAATGAAAACGAAATAATTCTACTGGAGATCATATGATGATGTCTCTCAGAAGGATACAGCACATGGCCAAATCTAGCATGGCTGTTTTGCTGACCAGCTGCAAGGGTCTCTATACCTGACATCCCAAGGACTGACTGGTATCCAACAAATGTAGGTGAAGTCATTCAAGATATACGTATGGCAAGCCGATTGAGCATTTATTCAGATATCTTGATATCAGGCATAATTGTCATGTACATGCAAGCCATTTCTGTCCACTAGTTAACTAGTGAGCCATTTCTGTGTGAACTAGTTAACTAGTGACAGCCAAAATGCCCACTAGTTAACTAGTAAGGCCCAAATTATCTCTAGTTAACTAGTTCATATGTGTCATATACTAGTTAACTAGTAATGCTTAGCATGTTAACTAGTTAACTAGTGGACATTGAAATGTGCACTAGTTAACTAGTTTAAAGACTTCTATATTTTACTAGTCAACTAGTAAGGTACAAAAATGTTTACTAGCTGACTACTGAATGTCAAATTCCCACTTGTTAACTTCTATGTAATTTGGCCAGCCGCTTGAGCATTTATTCTGATATCTTGATATCAGGCCAACATGCAAGCCATTTGTGTCAACTAGTTAACTAGTGAGCCATGTTTGTGCACACTAGTTAACTAGTGAACACATATTAGCTTCACTAGATAACTAGTGAGAGCCAGAAATGTCCACTAGTTAACTAGTAAAGGCCAAAATGCATACCAGTCAGCTAGTTGAAGGCTTTTGGGTCCCACTAGTTAACTAGTGACAGCCAAAATTTTGAAAATGTACACATGCACATGTTTAGTGAAGGCAAAACTCCTCACTAGTTAACTAGTTGGAGTAGGTCAATGTCACTAGTTAACTAGTGAACCATAAATGGCTTACTAGCTAGCTAGGTGATGGCAGCAGGCTTACTACTTAACTAGTTGATGCATCCTTTGTCCAAACTAGTTAACTAGTGAGGTCATAAATGTATACTAGTAAACTAGTTCAAGCCTAAATTCACACTATTCAGCTAGTGGCGCAGAATTCAAATTAGGAGGCGGAGAACTCTGGAAATTGAGGCTTTCTATTGGCTCCCTATGTTCAAATAGAACATGACAACCAATCACAGCGCAGAATTTCACAAAATCCCACCCACAACATTTGCATGTGGCACACAAGTTAACATGCTGGCCAAAGGAACTTTAACTAGTAAACTAGTGGCTTCAATGTGACACTTACATGTAAACTAGTGAAGGCAGAACTGCTCACTAGTTAACTAGTGAAGACACAAATGCCCACTAGTTAACTAGTGAGGTCTAAAAAGTGTCACTAGTTTAATAGTGTGCACCAAAACATCCACTAGTGAACTAGTGATGGCAATTTCCATTCGACTAGTTAACTAGTGAGGTGCAAAAAGTGTCACTAGTTTACTAGTGTGCTCCAAAACACCCACTAGTTAACTAGTGAAGGCCATTTCAGCCCCACTAGTTAACTAGTGAGATGCCAAAATGGTCACTTGTTAACATGTAAAGGTAAAAATACCCTCTAGTTTACTAGTGAGGGTGTTGTGGGCCTTACTAGTTAACTAGGGCATGTATATTTTGTTCACTAGTTAACTAGTTACACCTAAAAAGAGAAACAAGCTGACTGTTTTTGTCCACTAGTTAAACCTCATCTACCTAGCAAATAATTTTACCATTTAAATTATCCACCTATTTAACTGTCCAGTCATTCAAACTATATTAAACCTCATCTACCTAGCAAATAATTTAACCTTTTAAACTATCCACCTATTTAACTGTTCAGTCATTCCAACTATATTAAACCTCATCTACCTAGTTCAGTCATTCCAACTATATTAAACCTCATCTACCTAGCAAATAATTTAACCATTTAAATTATCCACCTATTTAACTGTCCAGTCATTCAAACTATATTAAACCTCATCAACCTAGCAAATAATTTAACCTTTTAAACTATCCTTCTATTTAACTGTTCAGTCATTCCAACTATATTAAACCTCATCATGTTGGTTGCCAATTAGCACATCATCTGTTTTAACAATATATTTCACACCATATGTTTTGCATTTTCATGCACTGGTAATTCCCTGGAATTGCATTTTCTAGTTCTGCTTATTACAGTGCATGAAAATGCACTGTACTGTTCTTCCTAGGCTTCTTCTTATTCTTCTTCTAACGCAATTAATGCAGCTTCAACCGTTTAACGTAGAAACTTCATTCAAACTATGTTACGTGGGTCTTACTTAGGACATTTGGGCTTTGTATTTTTCATCTTTGTAACTTTTATACTTTTTAAACTATTTATTAAAAACTACTCAAAATTTCCCCATAGACTTAACATTAGGCTGATGACATCACAATGGACTAATTAACTTGATTTGCACCTGTATCAACTTCCAGCTGCTCATCTAGGCCCCATCAAAGAATCAGTTCAACTGATTGCACCTGTATCAACTGCTTTCTGCTGAACTAGGCCAACTCTCTCTGTGTCTCTCCATTCTACAAGGATTTAAGGCACATTTCATCCAACTTTCTATCCATTAATCCTCTTCAAACCATTCACTCATCCACCCATTAAACTATCCATCAACATCCATTAAACAATCTGCCTATCAACATCCATTCCACTTTCTGTCTATCAACATCCATTACACTATCTACATTTTTTAAACTATATACTCTGTCTCAGGCTTTAAGCATACAAACTGGCTCTGTTAAGACTATATATCCTGTTCAATTGTTTCTTCTGCCCACAACTGTTTGTCATTCCAACTATATTAAACCTCATCTACCTCGCAAATAATTTAACCATTTAAAACTATCCACCTATATAACTGTTCAGTCATTCCAACTACATGTATATTAAACCTCATCTACCTAGCAAATAATTTAACCATTTAAACTATCCACCTATTTAACTGTTCAGTCATTCCAACTACATGTATATTAAACCTCATCTACCTAGCAAATAATTTAAACTTTTAAACTATCCACCTATTTAACTGTTCAGTCATTCCAACTATATTAAACCTCATCTACCTACCAAATAATTTAACCATTTAAACTATCCACCTATTTAACTGTTCAGTCATTCCAACTACATGTATATTAAACCTCATCTACCTAGCAAATAATTTAACCTTTTAAACTATCCACCTATTTAACTGTTCAGTCATTCCAACTATATTAAACCTCATCATGTTGGTTGCCAATTAGCACATCGTTTGTTTTAACAATATATTTCACACCATATGTTTTGCATTTTCATGCACTGGTAATTTCCTCGAAATAACATTTTCTAGTTCTTCTTCTTCTAACGCAGTTAATGCAGCTTCAACCATAGACCACATAGAATATTTCCCCATACCACATAGAACCTTCATTCAAACTTTGTTACGTAGGTCTTACTTATGACATCTGGGCTTTGTATTTTTCATCTTTGTAACTTTTATACTTTTTAAAATATGAATTAAAAACTATTAACATTTCCCCATAGACTTAACATTGGCCTCTATGACATCACAGCAATTAGAATCTTATGTCAGGTGGCCAGGCCACCTGCATCAACTATCAGTTTCTCAGGCTTTAAGCATACAGTCTCATTCTCTTAAGACTACACATCCTGTTCAACTGTTTCCTCTGTCCACAACTGTTTCAAAATATAAGTCCTCACTACAATAATTCCCTATTAAATAACCATTTAAACTATCCACCTATTTAACTGTTCAGTCATTCTATATTCAACCTCATCTACCTAGCAAATAATTTAACCATTTAAGTTATCTAAGGTATCCACCTATTTAACTGTACAGTCATTCTAACTATATTAAACCGCATCTAGGCTACCTAGTTCAGTCAATCCAACTATATTAAACCTCATCTGCCTAGCAAATAATCTAACCTTTTAAACTATCCACCTATTTAACTGTTCAGTCATTCCAACTATATTAAACCTCATCTAGGCTACCTAGTTCAGTCAATCCAACTATATTAAACCTCATCTGCCTAGCAAATAATTTAACCATTTAAACTATCCACCTATTTAACTGTTCAGTCATTCCAACTATATTAAGCCTCATCTACCCAGTTCAGTCATTCCAACTATATTAAACCTCATCTAGGCTACCTAGTTCAGTCAATCCAACTATATTAAACCTCATCTGCCTAGCAAATAATCTAACCTTATAAACTATCCACCAATTTAACTGTTCAGTCATTTCAACTATATTAAACCTCATCTAGGCTACCTAATTCAGTCAGTCCAACTATATTAAACCTCATCTGCCAAGCAAATAATTTAACCTGAGGCCAATTAGCACATCATCTGTTTTAACAATATATTTCACACTATATGTTTTGCATTTGCATGCACTGGTAATTACCTGGAATTGCGTTTTCTAGTTCTTAGTTTTCTTCTTCTAACGCGTTTAATGCAGCTTCAACCGTTAAACGTAGAAACTTCATTCAAACTTTGTTACGTAGGTCTTACTTAGGACATTTGGGTTTTAAACTATTATTTAAAAACTATTAAAATTTCCTCATTGACTTAACATTGGCCTTTATGACATCACAGCAATTAGAATCTTCTGCATCAACTGTCAGGGGCCGTTTATACGAGAACGATTGCGAAGGAAGACGACAAAATATTTATCATAAGTGCCTTTCGTTTACACGGCGACCCCGCCATCAGGGCTTGAAGACGCAAAAATCTGAAGACTCCTTCCAGAGTGTAGAGTTTTGAAGACGACCCGGGTTGCGTCTCCGTCTAAACGGCTAAACCAAAGATCCTTGATTACCTCTCTGGCTAAACTGTCAAATTAGAATGTCTGCGTGTGACGTACCGGGGTTCTATCACACCACCACCCAGCGGTCTGGAATGCATATCCAATCGAATATCACATACTCTTGCGTCTTCATATAAACAAAGATTTCCCCTGAGAATGCTTCGCCTAAACCTTGAATAAAAAAAAAAGAAGGCGACGCCACTTCTGCGTCTTCTCTTTTCATCGTCACCGTATAAACATAGCCTCAGTTTCTCAGGCTTTAAGCATAACTGTTTCCTCTGTCCACAACTATTTCAAAATAAAAGTCCTCACTACAATAATTCCCTATTAAATAATTTAACCATTTAAACTATCCACCTATTTAACTGTTCAGTCAATCCAACTATATTAAACCTCATCAACCTAGCAAATCATTTAACCATTTAAGGTATCCACCTATTTAACTGTTCAGTGATTCTAACTATATTAAACCTCATATACCTCTCGAATAATTTAACCATTTAAGGTATCCACCTATTTAACTGTTCAGTCATTCCAACTATTAACCCTTTCGTGCCCGTGCCAAACATTCCATTTTTGGCTGGATGACCTCCTTACACAAAAAAACGTATTTCTTGAGTATAATACATACCATCAATGGGATATACATACCATTGTAATCAGAAGGGTCAGTTCTATCAAATGATGTAAAATACATATGGTAATGTTGATATAGTAATGAACAGTCTTTGAAAATCCTCTCCAAATGTATACCGAAATTCGTTAAAATTGAATTTCATTCGCATAAAAATGAATTTTCATCATATTTCTATACGAGATAGAGAAAAATATAGAGTGTATGACATGTTCAGCAAGTTGTGGGATATTTAACAAAAAAAGACTGAATTGGAATATCATTAACCTTTCAAAAGTTATGATAAATGAAGTGATAAGTGTAAAAAAATGCAGGAAACGGATTTAGAATGTTGACAGAATTCACATTCTCTTTCTCACCAAAAAACATAAAAGTATGCATAAAACTAATAATGAAGTCAGACACAATGGTTTAGATTTATTTGGTCCATAAGAATAAACCATTTATTTGTATATAAGCAAATGCTACAGTCAACAATAATGATATATAAAAGAAAAACATGTACCTTGCCAGTAATACAGGAAGTAAGTATACTGTATATTTATTGAAGATCAATTCTGAATAGAGACATAGAATACATTTGATTCAACAGATACAACTTCCTTATATAAATTAGTGTAATATGAAAATGATATACATCTATAAAATGTATTATTTATGAAAAGCTAGGAATACAATCAACTTCAACATCACTCAAAAATCAATGTGTCTAAACATTTGAAAGTGGATTACATAGAACAAGCCTGTTGAGAATAAACACATATACACACAAACTCACACACACACACACACACACACACACACACACACACACACACACAAAGGAGGATAGGGAAAGGTGGGGTGGGGAACCTGAAGGTTAAACACAGAAGACCTATGACTCATAACGAAACGCATCCCCTTCTGTAGAATGCCAAATCTGACAGCAATTTTGTTTACCAAAAAAGCAGTCACCTACCGCTAAATTCCAGGCCATACAAGCTACTTTAGTGTTATTATGTATTGTTTTTATAACAAAGCCAACAAATTTTCTTTGGCTCCTGCTGTACAGGAATATGTACTTGATGAAAAGACGACAGAGTAGTAGTTGGAGCAGCTGAAGGCGAGGCTGAAATTTTGACGGAAATGCCTGCCAGCTGTTGTGATAGATTTTCGCCAAAGTCTTTCTGGCTGTAGCTGCCAAACCTAGGTTCAACACCAGATTCTGCATTGCCAAACTTGAAATAATAAGAAACTACTGAAACAGCAATGTCAATGGAGAAAAAGTGTACACAATATGTATTTCTCATTTGGTCAACGCTCCCTGATCCCTTCAGAGACTTGGTTCCCCAGTAGCAATGGATATTAGGGAGGGAAGTGAAGTCCCATGTCAATGATCAATCCCAGAAAACTGTGAAACTCTTCTGGGGTCTCTTCGTCCCATGCCCCTGCACTGTGTGTTTGCATCCGACGGCCTACTAAGCACAACCTCCCACCCGTTCCGGTTGGTAAAACCACATATGCCTGGGACAACAACATAAAAATCAACATAACAAGTCTATTTCACAAGGTTTTAGTGGCAGTCTACACCACCCTATGCACGCCACCTAAATCTATACCTTCTTCCTCCATCCTCACATGGTCTTCAACATCGCTCAACAGCAGTCAGCTACCTCTTCAGGCCTGCAAGGAGGTCTGTGTAGGTCTTGTCATCCTCCATCTGAAACAACAGTAAAATCATACAAATGTAATACATTTATTAATTTAAAAAATAAAATCACAACACTACAGATGTGTGCATGTGTGCACATACATACACAAGAAGAAGTAGCCTAAACTATTGAAGCATTTTGAGTAACTCAAAAATATTTAGAAGTATGAAAAGTAATTTTATTACACATGGGTTTAGCTGCCCTAAATCTGATTGCCTGGCTGGCATTAAGATAAAGACAGATTACATTTCACCTAGTAACTAACTGCTTAAATGCAATAATGACATTTCTGACATAATATGTGATTTCACATCATGTTTTCTATAAAACTACATATTGAGAAGAGTAGAATATCAAGTCATGCCATCTTAGAAAATGTTGAGACAAGCACGTCTGATGTTTGTCATTTAGAAGTTAGTAAGCTAAAACAGTTCACTACAAACTGCCTAGCGAGGTAACAACTCGAGGAGAGGGAATAAGTTAATTAGCACTACATTTCTGACAGAATCCGTGATTTCACATCTTGTTTTCTACAACTACATATTGAGAGGAGTAAAAATATCGCTCAACTTATTTCATGTAAGAGAACATAACTTAGAAACGCGGCCCATTGATTTATTCAGCTTTGGTATGCTATACTGACTTGCCAATATAATGCTTACCTAACAAGCAAATTGGTACTAGAAAACAAACTTACTTACAGGTTATATACTAACAGGTTTTTAAATGAAATTGTCAAATGAAAATAACTGATATCAAAAGCAAACGAGAATACTGCAAGCAGTTCAGAGTAATGCAGCTAGCTAAAGTTACATGACAATGCACTTAGCCCCCTATGCCATAATGTTGACGCTGATGAGAAAGCATATTACTGTCAAATAACATGATTTTATGACTACAAATTAAGATTAACCATAACTAGAAACGATGTAAAATATATATTACCTCAGTTTATCCAGCTGTGTGGTTTCCAGTCGAGGTAAACTCCAACGAAGTGCAGGTGGCATCTGGCGGTCCATGTTAAAATGTACGACTGAAGTGAAAAGTTTTTTTCATGACTCATCTTCAAGTATCCAAAACATTTCGCGCCATAAACCCCTTAACCAATCATATCAAATTGAAGCTTATGTTGTCAGCATTACGGGGAAGATTTCAGAAATAAAATCAGTCATTGGACAGCTGAGATATTAGATGATTGGTCATCGTTAAAATTTTAACGAAATTAGAACGGTCGGGCTTGTAAGGGTTAAACCTCATCTACCTAGCAACCAATATAGCAACCACCTCAAGTACCCTAGCAACAGCCTAGCAACCATTTCCAGTTACAACCAGCAACCAATATAGCAACCAATGAGTTTAACCTAGCAACCAGCATAGCAACCACCACAACTAACCTAGCAACAGCCTAGCAACCATGTCAAATACCCTAGCAACAGCCTAGCAACCGCTTCCACAGTTACAACCTAGCAACCAACATAGCAACGAATGAGTTTAACCTAGCAACCAGCATAGCAACCACCACAACTAACCTAGCAACAGCCTAGCAACCATGTCAAATACCCTAGCAACAGCCTAGCAAACCGCTTTCCACAGTTACAACCTAGCAACCAACATAGCAACGAATGAGTTTAACCTAGCAACCAGCATAGCAACCACCACAACTAACCTAGCAACAGCCTAGCAACCACCTCATGTACCCTAGCAACAACATAGCAACCATGTCAAATACCCTAGCAACAGCCTAGCAACCACTTCCACAGTTACAACCTAGTAACCAATATAACAACCAATGAGTTTAACCTAGCAACAGCCTAGCAACCACTTAAAGAACCCTACCAACAGCCTAGCAACCATGTCAAATACCCTAGCAACAGCCTAGCAACAACCACAACTTCAACCTAGCAACCACCATAGCAACCAACAGGATTACCTAAGCAACCAGCATAGCAACCACTTAATTTGGCATAACAACCAACATATGTACCCTAGCAACACTATTGCAACTATATCTGCATTATTTGTTTTTACTCTGTATGATATTTTACATCATATTTTTTGCATTTTCATGCACCTTCAGGAAATGCTTTTCTAGTTCAAATTCCACTAGTTTACTAGTGTGAGGGGAATTTTTCTCCTGCTAGTTCACTATGGACAGTGTTTTGTCCTCACTAGCTAACATGTAAGGCTCAAAATGCCCTCTATAAGCCTGTGAAAGGCATTATAATGCAGATATGCTCACAAGTTAACTAGTGAGCATGTCCTGTTCCATTACTACAACCCCAAAACAGAAAAAGTTGGGACGTTGTGTAAAATGCAAATAAAAACAGAATGTCCTAATATACAAGTCTTGTAAACCCATATTTAGTAGCAAAAATTACATCAAATGTTGAAAATGAAAATTTGGACTATTTCATGTGGAAAGTATATGTTCATTTTGAATTTGATGCCAGCAACATGTTTCAAAAAAAGTTGGGACGGGAACATGTTTACCACTGTGCTGCTTCACCTCTTCATTTAACAAAATTCTGTAAATGTTTAGGAACTGAGGAGACCATTTGCTACAGTTTTGAAAATGAAATGTTGTCCCATTACTCCCCGATATAGGATGTCAGTTGCTCAACAGTATGGGGTATTCTTAGTCATGCTTTTCATTCCATTATGCACCTTATTTGACAAATCTGAACTGCAGACAGGCCATCTTAGCACCTGGACTCTACCTCTAAGGAGAAATACTATTTAAATATGTGCATAATTCATTTTTGCATTGTTTTCCTGAAATATTCAAGGTCGTCCCTGGAAAAGACATTGCCTGGATGGCAGTATAATATACTGTATAACTATATATGTTGCTCAAAACCTGTATACAGCATTCAGAATTGATTGTGCTTTGCCAAATGTGCAAGATGCCCATGCTGTAGGCATAAATGCTCCTCCACACCGTCATAGATGTTGGATTTCGAACTGAGCACTAAAACAAGTTGGATAGGTTAGATACTTGGATAGGCCCTCTCATCTTTAGCCCAGATGAGTCCATGATTTCCAAAAAGAATAGCAAACTTTGATTGGTCTAACCACAGGACCTTTTCCCATGTTACCTCAGTCAATTTTAAACAAGGTCAGGCCCAGATAAGAGGGTGGTATTTTCTGTATCATGTCTCAATACAATTTTACCTGTTACAATTTTGGCTGCAGTTTTTGAATTGAGTATCAAACTGGGCACATAGACAATGGTTATCAGAGGTTTTTCTGAGCCCATACAATGACAGGTCTGGAAACAGGTCTGGTGTTGATGCAATGCCATCTGAGGTCCAAAAGACCACGGCCATCCAATTTGTTTTTCAGCTATTTCCCGTTTGCAAAGATTTCTCTGGATTCTCTGAATGTTTCAATAATATTATGTCCTGTAGATGATGAATTCCCTAAATATGTCACAATTTCATGTTAAGAAGCATTAAAATTGTTTCATCATTTGTGCACACAGGTTTACATAGAGTGATGAATACCCCTACATCTTTACTTCTAAGAGACCCTGCCTCTCTGGGATGCTCTTTTTCATACCCAATCGTGTTGCCAGTTACCCTAATTAGTTGTGAAACATTCTTCCTTTTGTTTTCTTTATCATTACACAACTTTTCCAGCATTTTGTTACCCCCATCCCAACTTTTTTTAAAACATGTTGCTGGTATCAAATTCAAAATGAACATATAATTTCCATGAAATAGTCAAATTTGTCATTTTCAACATTTGATATGTTGTCTGTGTCCTTTTTGCAACTAAATATGAGTTTAAGAGATTTGCAGATTATTACATTCTGTTTTTATTCACATTTTACACAACATCCCAACTTTTTCTGTTTTGGGGTTGTAGTAAACTAGTAAGGCCAAACATGTCAACTAGTTAACTAGTGAAGGCCAATTTGTCACTAGTTAACTAGTAAGAGTACATTTTTGCATTACAAGTGAACTAGATAGCTCCAAAAACAGCCACTAGTGTGTGTCTTGTGCGCACTAGTTAACTAGTGAGCTGCTTCACTGCCACACATGCAAACTAGTGAGACTTCAATTGTTCCACTAGTTAACTAGTGGACAAAAATGGCCAGCTTGTTTGTGTATTTAGGTGTAACTAGTTAACTAGTGAACAAAATATGCATGCCACTAGTTAACTAGTAAGGCCCACAACAACCTCACTAGTAAACTAGGGGGTATTTTGGCCTTTACATGTTAACAAGTGACAATTTTGGCATCTCACTAGTCAACTAGTGGGGCTGAAATGGCCTTCACTAGTTAACTAGTGGGCATTTTGGGGCACACTAGTAAACTAGTGACACTTTTTGCACCTCACTAGTTAACTAGTGAAATGGAAATAGCCATCACTAGTTCACTAGTGGGTGTTTTGGTGCACACTAGTAAGCTAGTGACACTTTTTAGACCTCACTAGTTAACTAGTGGGCATTTGTGTCTTCACTAGTTAACTAGTGAGCAGTTCTGCCTTCACTAGTTTACATGTAAGTGTCACACTAAAGCCACTAGTTTACTAGCTAAAGTTCCTTTGGCCAGCATGTTAACTTGTGTGCCACATGCAAATGTTTTGGGTGGGGGCCAATAAAAGCCTCAATTTCCAAATTTCACCTGTGATTGGTTGAATTCACCAATAAAAGCCTCCTAAAATTCTGCCCTAGTTGATATGAATTTTGTCTTGAACTAGTTTACTAGTATACATTTATTTGCCTCACTAGTTAACTAGTTTGGACAAAGGATGCATCAACTAGTTAACTAGTGAGCCTGCTGCCATCACCTAGCTAGCTAGTAAGCCATTTATGGTTCACTAAACTAGTGACATTGACCTACTCCAACTAGTTAACTAGTGAGGAGTTATGCTTTCACTAGTAAATTTTTGGCTGTCACTAGTTAACTAGTGTGGCCCAAAAGCCTTCATCTAGCTATCTAGTATGCATTTTTGCCCTCACTAGTTAACTAGTTCACACAAATATGGCTCACTAGTTAACTAGTTGACAAAAATGGCTTACATGTAGGGGTGGGTGATATGGACAAAAAATAATATCTCGATATTTTTTGTGATTTTGACGATAACGATAATTAGTCGATGTCCTTTAAAAAAAATTGTAGAAGTCTGAATTACTTTACAGCTCATTATTTATGAATAGCATCAATACAATAATAACCAATAACCTATCCTGTGACTTTTTAACCAAATCAACCAATGCATTGTCACTCTATGACACATTTCCAATTTTGCCCACTTGTGTGTGTGGCAATGACATGGTCTAGCCAGCTACATTAAAGAAGATGACTAAGCCTAACAGTTTCCCAAGAGAAAGTCTGAAGCTGAGGTTCCTTTCAAAAACCTTTACTTAGGATTCACTGTAAAACTAAGCAGACCAACAACAGAGTACATCTAAGTTATTTCCTTCGATGTTTTGTTTAAGAGAAATCATGTAGGCTAGCATTCCAAGTTACAGAATAGAAACTAATGCGTTAGCTTATGGCTAATGTATATGAGAAATCCCATAGAGATGCTAACGGTTAGCATAATCGATACACATAGATATTTAGAGCGAACTTCAGTCCATTTACAAAAGGTTTACATGAGAAGAGTTTTTTGTTTACAACTGACTATTAAAATACTCAAAGGCAAATGTTTTCTCTCCATATAATACCATGTAGGAAAAATGTGACTGTCTCATTAATGCTACGTGAACAGAAGTAGCTGCACAAAATCCCAAGTAGGCTACGTCTGGATCTCGCTACACAAAATAAACATTAGGCCTGTGTGTGACAACGTGGACCCACTAGCGATCATGTGACACTTGCTCTGCTGCAACGGGGCTTCTCTTGCATACACCTCCTGGATTTAGTGAATGTATGGGGTTTCAATGCGTGATTTTGAGTGTTTTTTTAAAGTAATTTAAATACTCGATAATGTAAATTTGCACATCGTTAAAACAACAATCACGATATTATCGCAGACGATATATATATATATATATATATATATATATATCGCCCACCCCTACTTACATGTACATGACAATTATGTCTGATATCAAGATATCAGAATAAATGCTCAATCGGCTTGCCATATATACGAAACTGTAGCATTTGAAATAATGGGAATGGGAACTTCAGCAATTTCCAAATACCATCTATAGTTGTCTATTTTTTATGTTTGGGTAACCTTCGTCACATCATAGTAACTCACAGACACACACACACACACACACACACACATAGGCACACAGGTGCGGAGAATATGTGGAATTTGTCCCCCTCCTGTTTTATTTATTTTTAATTGGTTTGGTTTGGTTGGGGGGTAATGCTGTGGCGCAACAGGCTACAATGTCCGTACCACCTTGGGTCCAGGTGCCCATGGGAACCGGGTGTCGAGTCTTGACCTGTGTCATTAACTGATCTCACCCCGCCTCTAACTCCCACTTGCTTCCTGTCACTCTTCACTGTCCTCTATCAATAAAAGTCAAAACACCCTCCAAAATATCAGCAACATATACCAAGCAATATCGAAAATACTTCAGAAATACAGAGGTCAAAGACGGTTTACACTCGCTGTTATCTAAAATTAGACCCTAGGTTGTTGTAGGACTAAACATTTCCTTTAACCATATATTGTAGTGAACAGAGGTTCAACAGATAGTTTAATTAGTTACGATGTGGATACATGTTTTGGAAACCACTTCCTAATACTTTAATTCATGATTAACTCAGGAGTTACAAGTGGTTAGTTAAGGATATTTTGTAGGGCAGTTGCCTCTGTGTCACCTTATTTTCATACCTCAGTGAAACAGGAAGTTATGGATATCTGCTTGAAAGTTCACAAACACTGATTAACTGATTAACATTATACAGTTAAATAAATGGCAAAAAAGGCTTCAGCTACATTCATTTATATATGTAATTGTTTTGTATGTGACTGGCTTAAAATAATATATATTTTTTTCCATGTGAGATGTGGGAGATGAGATGAGATGAGACCAAGGGGAGCAATAATTGTGGAGGATATGTTTATGTCTTCTATGTGTTTATGTGTAAGTCTCAATGGAGCAACTAAATGGACGCAAAACAAATTTCCGACCTGTCTGACAAATAAAGTATTATCTTATTATTATCTCTTATCCTCTTACTGTATTGCTCATGTTCATGGCTATATTTAAAATAACTTCCTTTTCACCTTGACCCTTCTATGGAGAAAAGGGAATAGGTTAACATTGATCTACTATACAAATACCTATACTGTAAATCCCTATACTACATACTGATGACAGCATGCCTGTCACCTCATTAAAGCTTGTCTATCAGTCAGTTTTAGAATGCATGGCACTACCCCTGGTCTAATACACCATTTAAATGCTGGATCTCAGACAAACATTTCTGGACTTCAATATAAACAGCAGACAAACAGAGCAACACAAAGTGTTTAAGAGTGCTTATACAAAGCATGGCATAGAAGTTACCAGATCAGACCAGAATCTCAAATTGGTATATCAACTTATGATATAACCAAATATAAAAAGCATGCCCCTAAGAATAATAAAGGCATACTATTTGTAAATAATGGCAATGGATAAAGTTCATTGGCAACAAAACAAAATGTGATCACATTACGCATCTCCTTGCATCACAAACTTGAAAGGAGTTTTATGTCTTAGTAAGATGCTGACCTTGCAAGACTCTTGCAACCATATCCCAGTGACATTTCAAGACTTCCCCACATCCAGATCTGGCAGCTGCTTGTTAACAATAATAACCAAGATGCTCTGCTCTTTATTTAGAAACATGCATTGCCCTCACATCCAAATAAGTCTTGTCGTTACAACAACATTTAAAAATGTATCACTCCAAATTACCTGGTGCCCACTAAGCTGGGTGGCACACACCTTCAGCACTTTTACATGTACTGTGCATTCTGCACATTTTGAAGAAATTTTAACAGACTAAACAAAAAGCACAACTACTCTCATGCCACCAGGTAAAGGCAGTTTTCACTGTGATTCAAAGAGAGTGTGCTGATGATTTTTCAATCAAGTTTATTTTCAGGTACATTTACAAAATAATTTATTTGGCTGCCATTCAGAAGAGAGCAGTAAAACACAGAGTTTAGCTTAACATTTCCATTTTGTTGTTTCCATTTAGATGGTGTTGAAAGTTTGGTCAAATGTTTCAGGATCATCTTCCAAGGACAGACACTTCAAGGACAGATTCTGGCACCAGACATTCCTAACAGAGGCATGACAGTGTGCTCAGCTTCTAAACTGGAACACATATTGACACATACTGTATCAAACATTTCTCTCTTTCTTCTATCAACATATTTTGATTTTTATTATAAAGGAAATGTATATATTCCAGAGTTAATCATACACAATATATACATTTTCAACAGATAGGTATGTTTCTAATGAGACATCTCTCAAGATGTAAGCTAAAGATATATATTTTCTGTGTTTTATTTTCCATAAAATACAAACAAAACAACTACTATGTGTCATATTGTATATGTCCTGGATATGCATCATATGTGGAGATGTTGGATAAGTGGCATGTCAACTGCAGATGCACTACCAGTCAAAAGTTTGGGGTCACTTAGAAATTTCCATTCCACTACATTATAGACAGAATACCAGCTGAGATCAGTTGCATTGTCTTTTTAAAATCAGGACAGCAGTTTTCAGATTAGATTACAATTTTACATAATTGCAAAAGGGCTCAACTGTTTTAGAAAGAAATGGCTGATCTCTAATGCAATATCTACATTGCCCATTATCAGCAACCATCCATCCAATGTTCCAAAGGCACATTCTGTTTACTAATCTGATATCATTAAAAAGGCTAACTGAGAAAACACTGGAGAATCTTTTTGCAATTATGTAAACACATAATGTAAACTGAAAACTGCTGCCCTGATTAAAAAAGCAATGCACCTGATCTCAGCTAGTATACTGTCTATAATGGAGTGGAATGGAATTTTCTAAGTGACCCCAAACTTTTGACCGGTAGTGTATGTATATATCTCTCCTGTTTATAGCAACCCAATAGTAGTGGGGTCAACCAGTAAGCTTTTAGGGCTATTTTCTAAAAAAGACAAAATATTAATGTATAATAATATACAAAACATATTAATGTATAATAAATAATAATTCAACCCATCTCCCCTTAAGTAAAAATGCTCTAGACCAAGTAATTTTACCAAATAATATAGGTATTCCTGTTTATGACATGAAATGTATATTTTTTGATGCAGTTATGCATTCATGCATATAAAAAAAGATATTCTGGTGGTGTTGAGATAAAAATAATTCCAGTGGAAAGAACAAGACCCTACAATAATGTCACCCTGCACAGCTCATGCCCAAATCTAGCAGAGCTCTTGCTGACTGGTCACAAGTCTCTATATAACACAGCAGCACCAGGCTTCTCTCAAGACGAACCAGCTCTAAAGGTGAGTGACACATTTGGGGAATTGTTCAGCTCAGTAATACTTCACAGATATCATGTGCAAATGCCTATTGATAATTAAAAACTACCTAAATTGTTTTTCCACCACCTAGTTGAAAGCAGTTATCTACGTCTTGGGAGTTTAGCAGGTATGTACTAGTTGATGCCACGAATATGTGATAATATAACAGAGCAAGCCTACCAGATGAAACCATGAGGCACACTTTATCAGGGGAATTAAACAATTTCATGGCTTATTCATGAATGACAGGGTGTAAGCGCCAGTGATGAGGAGAGAGTGTGGAGACTGCTCATGCTACAGCTGGTTCCAGGAAGTAACAGACACTTTTTCCCCCACAGTAAAGTGCCATCATGGGGGACTCAGAGATGGAGTGCTTTGGCCCAGCGGCCATCTATCTCCGCAAACCTGAAAGGGAGCGTATTGAGGCCCAGAACAAACCATTTGATGCCAAATCAGCCTACTTTGTGACTGACAAAGAAGAAGATTATGTCAAAGGAGTGCTGGAGAAACGAGAGGGTGGCAAAGCCACTGTCAAACATCTAACGGGTGGCAAAGTAAGATATCACATTTTATTATCCTCCCTTTTCACTTTTTTTCTACTACACTGTGACATTTACATACATGTATTCTATGATGTTGGTTTCTTTTATTTAAAATTCCACATTGTTTCTATTTAAACTTCTGACAAATAGAACATGACAGGCAATTAATGTAATGTATTGTCTGTGTCTTGAAAACATTATCTCAGCTCTGTGACAAACACTATGTAGGTTTTGTTTTAATTGAAAGTAGACTTTGGTTTGAATTTGAAATATCTAGTCAATATTACAATATAAGCTATGCATGTCTGAAGAATAACTACATTGTAGAAATGCAGCATGCTTATCCTGTGAAGCTTCACATGTTCAATGTTCAGTGATATCAGCTATGGGCATAAAATACTGACATTTACTATGCCTTGCAGACGGTCACTGTGAAAGAGGATGAGATCTTTCCCATGAATCCTCCAAAGTATGACAAAATTGAGGACATGGCCATGATGACCCACCTCCATGAGCCTGCTGTGCTGTACAACCTCAAAGAGCGTTATGCAGCATGGATGATCTATGTAAGATACATAACAGATCTTGGTTCTTCTCACAGTACATTACTACAAAACAATGTCTATGTAAGAGCTACAACCACTACTTCTCTGTTACAGACCTACTCTGGGCTGTTCTGTGTCACTGTGAACCCCTACAAGTGGCTCCCAGTGTACGATGCTGTGGTTGTAGCTGGGTACAGAGGCAAGAAGAGAATTGAAGCTCCACCCCACATCTTCTCCATTTCTGATAATGCCTATCAGTTCATGCTCCAAGGTGGGATGTTAATTGTTTACAAAATTAGAAAATGAACGAAATATGCGTCTTTTGCAACAAAGTATGAACATAACTCAGATACAATATAGAGGGAATGCAAAAAAGAAGAAAAATATCTCCGAAAAATTCTGTAGCATAGCAGTTCTTTTGCTTTTTGATTCCTACTCGAAACTAGAAAAGTTGCTAGATTTCCTACAGAGGGCCTACAGAGGACCGTTCAGAAAAGTGCCGTTCGTAATGTTATGAGGATATATGTCATCAAAATGATTTTGGAAACTTTGTTAAGGTCAAAAAACTGTTAAGCTCTGTATATTATACTGAGTACAGCAATATTCCTTTTCTCCCTCAGATCGTGAAAATCAATCCATCCTAATCACGTATGGACTCTTCCAAACTACATTTTAATAATGAAAAAATTGAAAATGGATGCATGTTTGGACTGAAAGCACATGACTATTATGTTCTCTCTCCTATTTGTTTCCAGTGGAGAATCTGGTGCTGGGAAGACTGTGAACACCAAGCGTGTCATCCAGTACTTTGCAACAATTGCAGTGGCTGGAGGATCAAAGAAAGCTGAGGCCACCTCTGGCAAAATACAGGTGAGTAGGAGAAACATCAGATCAGATTTATATTGACTTTTTGGGAAAGACTAGCTTCACTAAATGACCTCACTTCTTCTCCAGGGGTCACTAGAGGATCAGATCATTGCAGCCAACCCTCTGCTGGAGGCCTATGGTAATGCCAAGACTGTGAGGAATGACAACTCCTCCCGTTTTGTAAGTATTTACAAGAAAATCATAATAAATTACTTTTTAAAATTACTTTATTTTTACTAAAAAAAAATTTCATCACAAATTTTTTCAGGGTAAATTCATTAGAATCCATTTTGGCACAACTGGCAAACTGGCCTCTGCTGATATTGAGACATGTAAGTGGTCATCATCTACTATTAAAAATAAATATTCAATACAATTTTAGAAACCTAATAATATCTAATTATCAAAAATGCCATGTCACAGATCTACTGGAGAAGTCAAGAGTGACATTCCAGTTGTCTGCTGAGAGGAGCTACCACATCTTCTACCAGCTTATGACTGGACATAAGCCTGAGCTGATTGGTATGATATGCATAAATACAATTGTATTTGTTTTTTATATGTGCATATATGTCTCTAATATGCATTTTACATGTCTATGTATTATACATATAATATGTAAAATAAAACTGGTATGTCTCAACATGTCTTTAAAAGATAGGGTATATCGCAGCCACCGCACTTGGCAGGAGTTACGTCCTGCACCTTATGTGGGGTGGCTAGCATAGAGGTCGCTCCCCTCACACGGCTTCAACTGAGGGCAGAGCTGCATGATTCAGACCTGTTGACTTCACTGGCCTTTCAAGTGAGCACCTCACTTCACCGGTGTTTCATCAACTAGCCCACAACACCTCCATGGGGCTTGACAGCAGAACCAGCGTCCTGGAACTGCTCCCTCGGCCATTCAGGACTTCACCACTCAGCTCTGACCCCGCCCCCTCTGCCAACCTGGTTTAGCCACCGCTCGCTCCTCTTTAACCACAGCCAAGTGGATGCTGTCTCTGCCTGTTTTGATATGCTGTTCACCAGGTTCTTGCGGATTGCCCCTCTAACCCCAAGCGTCCCAATGCTTTCCAAAGTCCCAATGCTCTCCAAAGTGACTGTACCGGGAACCCCCTGCAACCCACCTCCACCGGTAGATTCCAGGCTCTCCAACCCCTCTGCTGGCTCGTTGCTAGTGGCCTTGTTGCTTGGGACCCATCACTGCCACGCAACATTGACTGTTAAATTTCTGATGTAATTGGCAATCTGATGACTGTTTTTCCATCTAGAGGCACTTCTCATCACCACCAACCCATATGATTTCCCAATGATCAGCCAAGGTGAAATCACCGTCAAGAGCATTGATGATGTGGAGGAGTTCATTGCCACAGATGTAAGACATCCAAATAAATACTCATTTTTACATTGAAGTTGGTTTTATGGAAATTATGAGTCATTCATACTCATTCCAACTTGATCTCCTTAGACGGCCATTGACATTTTGGGCTTCACTGCTGAGGAGAAAATAGGCATCTTCAAGCTTACTGGTGCTGTGATGCATCATGGGGCCATGAAGTTCAAACAGAAGCAGAGGAAGAGCAGGCTGAGCCTGACGGCACTGAGGGTAAGATTTGAAAGGTTTTCTAAAACTCCAACTCACTATCTATTTAACAGCAGAAAACCATCATATATTAAACAACCATTACAAAATTAAATTATGTGATCAATAAACTTTTTTTCAAATTAAGTTTTAGTTTCAAGTTCCATGTAATACTTTTCAAATTTTTGTTGATATTTGGCAATGTAATGCCTCTGCTGTAAAGTGATTGGAAAGTTGACTACTTTTTGTTAACTGATATTTATTTTTTTATTAGTGGCTGATAAAATCTCCTACCTCATGGGCTTGAACTCTGCTGATATGCTGAAGGCTCTGTGCTACCCCAGAGTGAAGGTTGGAAATGAGATGGTGACCAAAGGTCAAACTGTGCCTCAGGTTAGAAACATGATGCTTGACAAATTATATAAGATGTTTTGTACAATCATGTATTTACAATCTTATTTATACCTGACTAGGTCAACAATGCTGTCAGCGCTCTGTGTAAGTCAGTCTATGAGAAGATGTTCTTGTGGATGGTCATCCGTATCAATGAGATGTTGGACACCAAACAGCCAAGGCAGTTCTTCATTGGTGTGCTGGACATTGCTGGATTTGAGATTTTTGATGTAAGTGATTTTGAAATAATAATAATAATAATAATAATAATAATAATAATAATAATATAAGTGATCTACTATTTATTTTTAGTTAACACAATAATTCAGGAATTCAAAATGTTATAAATGTGTTTGTACTTGAATATGTATCTTTTTCCCTAAATACTAGTTTAACAGTTTGGAGCAGCTGTGTATCAACTTTACCAATGAGAAACTGCAACAGTTCTTCAATCACCACATGTTTGTGTTGGAGCAAGAGGAATATAAGAAAGAGGGAATTGATTGGGAGTTCATTGACTTTGGTATGGACCTGGCTGCCTGCATTGAGCTTATTGAAAAGGTAAAGTCAATAATTCAAAAATATGCATATTTAATAAAAAAAAAAAAGGTATTCAATGTAATGCTATATGTTCTATATCTCAAAGCCAATGGGCATCTTCTCCATCCTTGAAGAGGAGTGCATGTTCCCCAAGGCCTCAGACACTACCTTCAAGAACAAGCTGTATGACCAGCATCTTGGTAAAACCAAATGCTTTGAGAAACCCAAACCAGTAAAGGGCAAACCAGAGGCCCACTTCTCCCTGGTGCACTATGCTGGCACTGTGGACTACAACATCAATGGCTGGCTGGACAAGAACAAGGACCCACTGAACGACTCTGTTGTGCAACTGTACCAGAAGTCTGCAGTGAAACTGCTGGCCTTCTTGTATGCATCTCATGCTGGTGCTGAAGGGTACATGGTTAAATTATGATTTTAAGATATATCATCATAACAGTCACATCACAGCTACACTGTTCACTGGTCAGAGTCCACAAGTCCAAACGTGCTTCTTGTATTTGTTTGATCTTTTAGCTGATGGTGGTGGCAAGAAGGGAGGCAAGAAGAAGGGGGGTTCCTTCCAGACGGTGTCTGCTCTGTTCAGGGTGAGTAACTGCTCTGTTCAGGGTGACTAACTGCTCTGTTCAGGGTGAGTAACTGCTCTGTTCAGGGTGAGTAACTGCTCTGTTCAGGGTGACTTCATGGTTGATTTATATATAAATGATCAAATGATATGTGATATATGATCAAAAAATGTTTTGGAAAAGCTTTTGACTAAAAGATTGTTGATGTGTTTAGTTACTTGTTTGACTTGTTCTAAATTGTCTATGCATAATCACAGGAAAACTTGGGCAAGCTGATGACCAACTTGAGGAGCACTCATCCTCACTTTGTGCGCTGCTTGATTCCCAATGAGTCAAAGACCCCAGGTGAGTAAAATGTCATAATAATTACATATACATGTAATCATAATTGATGGTACGTAAACTCCCTATCTTCTCTTTTATTGAAAATATATCCTTCACCTTACAGGTTTGATGGACAATTCACTAAGCTGTTTTTATAAAGAAAAGCATTCAGTGCGTCACCTCAATTGTGTTTGATTTCCTCAAAGGTCTGATGGAGAACTTCCTGGTCCTTCACCAGCTGAGGTGTAATGGTGTGCTGGAGGGTATCAGAATCTGCAGGAAGGGCTTCCCCAGCAGAATCATTTATGGTGACTTCAAGCAGAGGTGACTAAAAGAATTTAATGATTAATAATTATTAGAGGTATTAAATTGCTTAAAAGTGTTAAGTATATGTATTAAGACAGTCATAAAATGACAAGTCAGATAAGAAACCATATTATTATTCATATATTAAATATGGTACAATAGAACCTGGGGCAGTAGGGCAGTGGTAGTGTAGTAGCATGGTAGCGTAGTGGCTAAGGAAGTGGGGCAGTGGTAGCATAGTCACTAAGAAAGTGGGCTAGCATGCTAAGGAAGTTGGCTAGCATGCAGTAGCCTGAAAAGTTGTGGGTTCAATTCATGGGTTCCACTGTTGTTGAGCAAGGCACTTAACCCTGAGTTGCTCTGGGACAATGGCCCTTTTAAAATAATTGAAATATAGTAGTTTTGGATAAAAGTGTCTGCTAAATGAATAAATGTAATGTTGCACCTATTCTTTCTCTTAAATCTAAGATACAAAGTGTTGAACGCAAGTGTCATCCCTGAAGGACAGTTCATTGACAACAAAAAGCCTCAGAAAAACTCTTGGGGCTCCATTGATGTGGACCATACTCAGTACAAGTTTGGACACACAAAAGTAAACCAATTTCATTCAATTTTTAACAACAGACTTATAGACTGCATCTGTGAGAATATCTGAAAATACCTTTTTCTGTAACCTCTTGAAATTATCCACAGGTGTTCTTCAAAGCTGGTCTGCTGGGTGTCCTTGAGGAGATGCGAGATGAGAAATTGGCAACTCTGGTCACAATGACTCAGGCCCTCTGCCGTGCCTTCCTGATGAGGAAGGAGTTTGTTAAAATGATGGAAAGAAGGTAAGTTCGAGTTTAAATACTACTTTTATGATACAGTATTTTTATTGCAGTTGCAGAATAAAATATAGATTATAAAATAGATAGTTCTGGTAGAAAGATTTTAAATAGAAAAATGATTGCATTTTTGTCATTGGGTGCTTATTTTATGAAAACTTGCATGTATATGAAGTAACCATCTTAAAAAAACAATGAACCCTGTGCAGATTTTAAAAAAAAAATTACATGAAGTGTCTATGTGATTACAGAATTTCTTCTGTTTGTCTAATGTAAAAATAGTTTTACTGAAAGTTAACTGTTGTTGCATACACTTCACAAACAGAGGACTGAATTGAATTGAATTGAATTGAATTGAATATGGACTTTTCTGTTTAACAGAGAATCCATCTTCACTATCCAATACAATATCCGTTCATTCATGAATGTGAAAACCTGGCCATGGATGAAGCTGTACTTCAAGATCAAGCCACTTCTGAAAAGTGCTGAAACTGAGAAAGAACTTGCTAACATGAAGGAGAACTATGGGAAAATGAAGACAGATCTGGAGGCTGCCCAGGCAAAAAGGAAGGAGCTTGAGGAGAAGATGGTTTCTCTGCTGCAAGAGAAGAATGACCTGCAGTTAGCTGTAGCAGCTGTGAGTACTGTTCTATTACCTCCACCAGGAAGTAATGTTTTCTGTGTGGTTTATCTGATGATTATTATTGTTGAATGGTGTTGATGGTCCAAGAACAATAACCCAATAAAGATGATAGATAGATAGATAGATTTTAGATAGATAGATCTATTGATCCCCAAAGGGAAAACTGTCAGCCGTGCATTCAGTATTCATTATACAACTGTTGTGTCATATGGCAATCTGGTTTTCTCTCTAGTTTTCAAAGTAAGGAAATGCATTTCTTTACAGACAGTCTTACCCAAATTACAAATTTTAGCAAATTAGCATGTGGTGTTCTCATGACATGGAATTAATAAATGAATGCAAGCATTTCCATATCAAATAAATTGCCTAAAATGATATCTGATGATTATTATTGTTGGATGGTGTTTATATTTATGTTGACACATTTAACATTTAAACCGATTACACACTGATATCTCAAGCTTCAAAACTTGCAGAGACAAGAGCTATATGGGGAGGTCTGCCTTCTAGGAGTTGCCTAGGAGTTTTGTCATTGTATAATTGAGTGGTTTGGCTGTAATTAAAAAACTGTATGAAAACTACTATAATAGTTTCTGTATATAATTGTACCATATCACTAATTCACACCAGGAATCTGAGGGCCTCTCAGATGCTGAGGAGAGATGTGAGGGTCTCATTAAGAGCAAAATCCAGCTGGAGGCCAAACTCAAAGAGACGACCGAGAGGCTGGAGGATGAGGAGGAGATCAACGCTGAGCTGACTGCCAAGAAGAGGAAACTGGAGGATGAGTGCTCTGAGCTGAAGAAAGACATTGATGACTTGGAGCTCACCCTGGCCAAAGTGGAGAAAGAGAAACATGCCACAGAGAACAAGGTTAAAGTCATTTTTGTGGTCTACCCATTACATTGATTCAATATGGCAGAATATATAGCATTGTAAAATATACTGAAATCACATCCCCTTAGGTTAAAAACCTGACTGAGGAGATGGCATCTCAAGATGAAGCCATTGCTAAATTAACTAAGGAGAAGAAAGCCCTCCAAGAGGCACATCAGCAGACTCTGGATGATCTCCAAGCAGAGGAAGACAAAGTCAACACTTTGACCAAATCAAAGAGCAAACTTGAACAACAAGTGGATGATGTAAGGGTGCCATATGATACACAACACTACAAAATATATTATATTCATATGGTGATGATAACTTAACATATATTCAACATATTTATATCACAGCTGGAAGGATCATTGGAGCAAGAAAAGAAGCTTCGCATGGATCTTGAAAGAGCCAAGAGAAAGCTTGAGGGTGACCTGAAATTGGCCCAGGAATCCATAATGGATCTGGAGAATGACAAACAGCAGTCTGATGAAAAAATCAAGAAGTAAGGGATAAACATACATTTGATAAGAGGAAAACAACACCAGCATGCTATTACCCATTGGCCCAGAGTATTTGACACTGAAAATGCATGATTAATTTTACCATTGTTTTAATCTTTAAAGGAAGGACTTTGAAATTAGCCAACTTCTGAGCAAGATTGAAGATGAACAGTCAATTGGGATCCCAACTTCAAAAGAAGATTAAGGAACTCCAGGTGACCTTTTATTATTGGTTTAAGAAATATTCTGATGACCATGGGATTATATTTTTTACATACTTGATATTATTTGATCTCTGAAACAAATGTATAGGCTCGAATTGAGGAACTGGAAGAGGAGATTGAAGCTGAGCGTGCAGCACGGGCCAAAGTGGAAAAGCAAAGAGCTGATCTCTCCAGGGAACTTGAGGAGATCAGTGAGAGGCTTGAGGAGGCTGGTGGGGCCACTGCTGCTCAGATTGAGATGAACAAGAAGCGGGAGGCAGAGTTCCAGAAGCTGCGTCGTGATCTTGAAGAGTCCACCCTGCAGCATGAAGCTACTGCTGCTGCTCTCCGCAAGAAGCAGGCCGACAGCGTGGCGGAACTGGGTGAGCAGATCGACAACCTGCAGCGTGTCAAGCAGAAGCTGGAGAAGGAGAAGAGTGAATACAAAATGGAGATCGATGACCTGTCCAGTAACATGGAGGCTGTTGCTAAGGCAAAGGTATGAATAACTACAATGCCTCCTGAGAGATTTTTAGAAATGCCTTGTATTGGCCCTTAACAAATATGTTTCTTTTTTTTCAGGCTAACCTAGAGAAGATGTGTCGCACTCTTGAGGACCAACTTAGTGAAGTGAAGAGCAAAAGTGATGAAAATCTTCGTCAACTAAATGATTTAAATGTACAAAAAGCGAGGCTGCAGACTGAGAATGGTAAATGCAAAAGGCTAGCAAATATGTTCATTCTTCTGTTAAAACCAATGTACAAATTGATTCCATTCTTTCAATGACTTAACACTTCTGTTTTTTCCACAAAGGTGAGTTTAGCCGCCAACTTGAGGAGAAGGAGGCTCTTGTCACTCAGCTGACAAGGGGCAAGCAAGCTTATACCCAACAGATTGAGGAGCTGAAGAGGCACATTGAGGAGGAAGTCAAGGTAAAAAAGTGATATAAACCAAAGTCATGTTTAGGACGTCATTGTTCCTATCATGAAAACGTAATTGTTTTTAACAGGCCAAGAATGCTCTGGCTCATGCTGTCCAATCAGCTCGCCATGACTGTGACCTGCTCAGAGAGCAGTATGAGGAGGAGCAGGAGGCCAAGGCTGAGCTGCAGCGTGGAATGTCCAAGGCCAACAGCGAGGTGGCTCAGTGGAGGACCAAGTATGAAACTGATGCCATCCAGCGCACTGAGGAGCTGGAGGAGTCCAAGTAAGACATTACCCATTTGACGTCTGAAGTGAATGTTAACAACAGTTATCATCAGTTATATCTCACATGATTGCTATGACATTTCTGTCAAATATTGATTCACATTAGGAAAAAGCTTGCCCAGCGTCTTCAAGATGCTGAGGAGTGCATTGAAGCTGTAAATTCCAAATGTGCCTCTCTGGAGAAGACCAAGCAGAGACTCCAGGGTGAAGTGGAGGACCTCATGACGGACGTGGAGAGGGCTAATGCACTGGCTGCCAATCTTGACAAGAAACAGAGGAACTTTGACAAGGTGGGAAAGGAAATATGAATATCCTTCTCAGTATAGTCAATTAATTTCAGAAACAAAAGAGATGATGGATGGATTATTGTTTGTTTCTTTTTCTTATAATACCAGGTTCTAGCAGAATGGAAGCAGAAGTATGAGGAGAGTCAAGCTGAGCTGGAAGGTTCTCAGAAAGAAGCTCGCTCTCTCAGTACTGAGCTCTTCAAGATGAAGAACTCCTATGAAGAGGCTCTGGATCACCTAGAGACCTTGAAGAGGGAGAACAAGAACCTGCAGCGTATGTCAATCTTGAAATGTTTGCCTTATTTCACAAACATGATTGTGATACACAAAATGCACAAATATCAAACACAGTTATTTATAGAAATTAAGAATCTCAAGAAATTAGTACAACTAGCAGTTGAGTACAACTAGTATTCATAAATCAGTTTAAATATAATTTCCCTACAGAGGAGATCTCAGACCTTACTGAACAACTTGGTGAGACTGGCAAGAGCATCCATGAGCTGGAGAAGGCCAAGAAGTCAGTGGAGACTGAGAAAGCTGAAATCCAGACAGCACTGGAGGAAGCTGAGGTTTTTATCTGGTTCTTCATTGTCACTTAGATGTAATATTAACATTTTGCATATTCTAATGTATTTGCTTTATGTCTTATATTTTAGACTTTCAAACTTCGTTATTTAATTTAGGGTACACTTGAGCACGAGGAGTCCAAGATTCTTCGAGTTCAGCTTGAACTCACCCAAGTCAAGGGTGAAATTGACAGGAAGCTGGCTGAGAAGGATGAGGAGATGGAACAGATCAAGAGGAACAGCCAGAGGGTGATTGACACCATGCAGAGCACTCTAGACTCTGAGGTCAGGAGCAGGAATGATGCCCTGAGAGTCAAGAAGAAGATGGAGGGAGACCTCAATGAGATGGAGATTCAGCTCAGCCATGCCAATCGCCAGGCAGCTGAAGCTCAGAAACAGCTCAGGAATGTCCAGGGACAACTCAAGGTACCAAAGGGTCTACCGTACATTCAGTCCATAAAGTGCAGAATAACAGTGCTAATCAATGTAATCAATGATATTTCCTACAGGATGCCCAACTGCACCTTGATGACGCTCTTAGAGGACAGGAAGACATGAAGGAGCAGTTTGCCATGGTGGAGCGCAGGAACAACTTGATGTTGGCTGAGATTGAGGAGCTGAGAGCTGCTCTGGAGCAGACAGAGAGAAGCCGCAAAGTGGCTGAGCAGGAGCTGGTGGATGCCAGTGAGCGTGTTGGACTGCTGCATTCACAGGTAAGACAATTATGAAGGGATATATTTAAATTTTGCTGGTTTCTGGTACATATCATCTGGTCAAACTGTCTTTAATTTGATAATGATATGCAGAATACAAGTCTAATCAACACCAAGAAAAAGCTGGAGGCTGAACTTGTTCAGGTCCAGGGAGAGGTGGATGACACAATCCAGGAGGCCAGAAATGCAGAGGAAAAGGCCAAGAAAGGCCATCACTGATGTGAGGAAATGATGGTGCAGTATTGTATGCATATGGACATTCAATATTACCCATTCAAAATGAAGAACAGTTAATTCAGTTCTGAGAGGAAATGTGAGGCAGTTTAAATATGCTATGTTTTAACTAAAATATTTTAAAATTTTCAGGCTGCAATGATGGCTGAGGAACTGAAGAAGGAGCAGGACACCAGTGCTCACCTGGAGAGGATGAAGAAGAACCTGGAGGTCACAGTCAAGGACCTGCAGCACCGTCTGGATGAAGCTGAGAATCTGGCCATGAAGGGTGGCAAGAAACAACTCCAGAAACTGGAGTCAAGGGTATGATCTTTGGAATATGCACCAGTTTTAAAAATACATGATATATAATATGTTTGTTTGATAAACAAATCTATATTTTAAAGGTGCGTGAGCTGGAGGCTGAGGTTGAGACTGAACAGAGACGTGGAGCTGATGCCGTGAAAGGTGTCCGCAAATATGAGAGGAGAGTCAAGGAGCTCACCTACCAGGTAGGATAGCTATGTTCATGGATTAAAACCATGACATACATACATTGTAGATGGCTGAAATTGACTGGATTATCATTATAATTGTGCAGACTGAGGAGGACAAGAAGAATGTCACTAGACTGCAGGATCTGGTGGACAAGCTGCAGCTGAAAGTGAAGGCCTACAAGAGACAGGCTGAGGAGGCTGTGAGTAAAGTCATTTTGTTTTTGCGACTGATAAACTGGTTCTGGTAATTATCTGAGACAAAAGAAGGTACTGCTTTATCAACTAAAAAGATGTATTCACTAAAACCACAGGAGGAGCAGGCCAACACTCACCTGTCCAGGTACAGGAAGGTGCAGCATGAGCTTGAGGAGGCTCAGGAACGTGCTGACATCGCTGAGTCCCAGGTCAACAAGCTGAGGGCCAAAAGTCGTGAATCTGGCAAGGTAAAGTAATAGTTCATATAAATTAGAAAACGTTTGACTAATTATTTGTATCATACAGTAAAATAATTCCTATGGCTTCTAAAGAAAAACTGCATGTAATAGATATACAAAGAACTACATATAATAGATATACAAATATACTATAAAAATAACTTTAAATAACAATAGTTTTACAAGCAGCCAAGTTGTCTTGATTTGGTTCTTATCTTTATGTTTTAGAGCAAAGATGAAGAGTGACCAGTGAAGTCCTAACTGCCAAGGAGTCATAGAATATGAATTCCTCAATAAACCCAATCAAGATTAAAAAGCTACTCTTTGCATCTTTCTTTTTTCAGATTCTCTATATAAAAGTTATAAATATATCTGGGAAAAAAATGTATGGTTATGACACAAAGTAATCAATATTTCCATAATACACAATTAAATAACTAATAAAATTTTTATTTACTTGACCAATCTTGTCAAATGTCAATCTTGTGTTCCATCAACCTAATAGTGCATCTTTGCACACTGACCTTTTGACCTACACCCATGTGAATTGTTGTAAGCACATCATATCACAAATGGTTATCTACAGCTCTGTTTTCTACATCTGTCTCATGTACAAATATCAGGAGGACATTGTGGCAGTTTAAACGGTGATACAAATTCCTTACTTTTTAGGTGAGAATCACCTTTTTGATAATAAGTAACCTGCCAGATCCAATTAGATCTGGGGAGAAATTAGTTGGTGTGGGCTGTGGTGGGTAGGCCTACAAAGTGGTTGGCCTATTATAAGAGCACCTGGAATTAGCTGGTTAACAGGCTTTAAGGGGAACTGGGGGCATGTTTTACACATTATTGAGCTATTCTATTTCTAGTTCATTTTGGAAAGTTTAAATAAAAAATCCTAGGATTCACATAACACCTTTAGCAAATATGGCATTTAGACATATAGATTAGGCTAAAGCCTATACAGCATCTACAAAAGACATATTAGTTATATGAAATGTCAAGACTTATAAAACATACGCCTAATAAAACATTAAAATGTAAAAGCATTTTATGTAAAAATATAAAAAGAAAACTTGGCTAATTTTTGTTGCATAGGCCTAGCAGGTAACTCAACTCCTGTGCTTACGCTGCTGGCTGTGTTAGGCTGAGTTATAACACAAATCCCACAAAGAGCACTGAAAACATTGCCTACCTTTGCAGAGGTTCTTAGACCTTTCCCTAGAGGGAGACAAATCCTTGGTTATAATCTGGTTGAGCCATCTGCTGTAGCTCATTCGGGCAACCTGTCTGTTGGAGAACGAGAAAAGAAATTGCATTTAGTAAAGGGAAATAGCCTACTTCGGCATATATTGCTGTATTCACAAATTTTGAACAGATGGATGCATGCTGTCCTTGCTTTACAAAAAGAAACTCAAAAATGTCCATTACATTTGGACGCATAGTGCTTTGCAATCATTGAGCAAGGACAGCATGCGTCCATCTGTTATTAAATTAAGACAAAATTCATCAATAAACTCCCAGGGTCTAAATATGGAGTTTTCCCTCAGGATTGATTAGGCCTAAAGGAAAACATGATAACATTGATTAGACCTGCCCCAGCCGTGACGCAACTAGCTGGAGCACCTCCGCCGTACGCCGGCGACCCAGGTTCATTTCCCGCCCCGTGGTCCTTTCCGGATACCACCCGACTCTCTCTCCCACTCGCTTCCTGTCATTCTCCACTGTCCTATCAAATTAAAGGTATAAAAATCCCAAAAAAATATACTTAAAAAAATAAAAAACATTGATTAGACCTACAGGAAAACACAATAAGGTTGATTATAGGCCTATAGGAAAACACAATAAGATTGATTAGACCTACATGAAAACACAATAAGGTTGATTAGGCCTATAGGAAAACACAAAAAGATTGATTATAGGCCTATAGGAAACCACAATAAGATTGATTATAGGCCTATAGGAAAACACGATAAGGTTGATTATAGGCTTATAGGAAAACATGATAAGTCAGCAACAGAGGGAGAATAGACGAAGCTTCTCGATAGGCTTGGCTGTAGACTACTATTCAGCAGCTGCAGATATTATCAGTCAACACCTTCTCTCCATTAAAACTACGATGACCTTGCTTGGCCTTTTCAAATGCTTCTGTGGGGTAACTGAACAGGTGCTTTGTTTGTTTATAGTTCATTATGAATTGTCACAAAGCAAAGCAGACTGAATTCATGTTTTTCAAAAAATGGTCCTGCCTGCAATCATCTTGACATCGTTCTATATTTCTCCCCTCACCTGGGCAAGAAATAGATCGGACAGAAGTTATTTAAACAATCAAATATGTAGGATAGGCAAAAGGTTAGGCCTATAATCTAGCAAGTAATCTGTTGCATTGCTACTTTCTTTGATATTAACCACTAAATATATGGTATTTTATACATAAAAGGTCACAAGACAAGGGCTCTCTGTAACAAAATACCAGCTACATGACCATGCTCCTCCTCAGCTAAGGATGACTCCTCTCCAACCACAGTGCACAAGGCAATACTTGGAATATTATTGCCTGTGAAAGGGAACTTTTCAATGTTTAAAAAAGTGTATGATACATCTTGAAACATTATATAAACTAAGCTTATATAAATAGTTGCTAAATATTTGAGAATGGACAATAATGTTCTATGACAAGTAACAAGCTGGAAGAGCTAACAGTGTCTTAAACACTGTAAAATAACAACTTCACTTTGAACTGTATTTGAAGACTTTACAAAAAGATCAGATTGATGATCTTTGATACAGCAGGGAAATGAAAGGGGAAAGCAAGGTATGACTGAAAATCTGACACAGAAATGACCACAAAATCAAATAACGTGCCCATTTTAGATACAAAGATTCAAAGACTACAAACGCACATTCGTGGTGGGATGATCGGGCTATTTCAAAGCGTTCAATACAGCTGGACAAAAAAGGAGGAAAGAAAAAAGGGTAACTCAAGAAATGAATGTGCCAGTTTTAAAAGATTCAAAGACTGCAAATGGACATTTAAACCCTTAAAGGGGTACCTGGGAATGTTGAGAAATGAACGTTCTAAAGAATATCTGGGTTCATTGAATTCAACATAGAATTTTAGAACCTTCAATTGTTGCGGAACTTAGAATGTTCAAAAACCTACACCTTTAAGGGTTAAACATGCAAGAACAAGAAAACAGAATAATAAAGGGAAAAAAACTTACATTGAAAAGCAGAGCTCCACTATGCTGTGCGCCTTTGTTTGTGGCCACTGTGGGCATGTGAACAGTAGCAGTTCAGATGGCATAGAGGTCCCATGCTAGTAAGATTCAAACACTAGAGCCAAACAGCAGAGCAATGACATCAGAGCTAAACAAGAAGTTGTGGTCTTTTTTTCCCCTATTAAAATTATGGTATTAAATATCATACATCAAGCACGATTCTGTTGCCTTGTCTAGGTCAGATTGTTCTATTATTACTCTGTAACATCTTTTGTTGTAAATAAACCACAATTACCAATTACGTCACCTTTATACAGTACATGTTTACTAGTATTCTGATGAACAGGGCTATGATCAATGCCTTTTTTGGCCAATGACCTCAAAATGAGGACCTCAAATTAGGACCCTTGCTGTATGAGCACTGGCAAAGAGAGGCATATAAGGAGATGCCAAGATGACAGGCAAGTTTTAAGATGCTCAAATGCCATGACTGCCATAAAGCTCAAATTTGTTCCTTCTCCGTGGCCAGTAAGCTGCAACCATATACCAGTGATATTGTGAGGCTCCCTCTCATCGTGAGCTCAGTCATTAGAATCATAAATCCACTATTTTTTATAGGTGGCCTGAGAAAGAAAATAAGTTTGTCAGTACAAAATGATAACTACTGCTAAAGGGGGGGAAAGTGTGTTCAAGTTGAAACATCGACATATTCTACCAATGGTAACATTACCAGTTTGCAACAAGTCTATAAATTGTCAGGATTCACAACAAGACCAAAATAATCCATGGCTAATCTCACAATATCAGCAGGCATGTGCTGTAGCTGACCAAACAAGGAACGCAAGAGCATTTGCACCCTGATGATGATTTATTAAATCGTTTTTTTTATTATTATTATTCATTCTAGCACCTCACACCAAAGAGGATAGCAACTCCCAGATTAGGAATTTAGTCTCAATCTCAGATAAAGTATTGTTTTGCTTTATATTCTCAATGTGGTACGGACACATGCATATGAAAGTGTTATGACATGACAGATGGTCGTGCACATAAACAGGAACCATTTTTGTTACCATATTGTTTGTTTAATCAAATACTAAATGGAGGATTTCACAGGAGGAGCAGGCCAACACTCACCTGTCCAGGTACAGGAAGGTGCAGCATGAGCTTGAGGAGGCTCAGGAGCGTTCTGACATCGCTGAGTCCCAGGTCAACAAGCTGAGTCGTGATTCTGGAAAGGTATCTAATACTATATCATAAAGTGTTATAAAGAGTATGAAATATTTCTGAGGATTAACACACCTCTAATGCACATAATTTGTCTTTATCTTTAGGGCAAAGAAGCCGATTGTGAGATGAATATCATAAGAAGTGCAATTTTATAAAATATCAATAAACATCACCCAAACTTGCCTTCTGACTTCTGACTGATAATTTCCTATCTCCACTCTAACATTCATCCATCCCAACATCCATTATTGTAACAAATAATTTGTCTATCTTTTTAATTTTTGTAACATGAGCACAATAACTCAACCAAAAACTCATCCACAGAAATATCCTATAGACCCTTTCAAGAGAGTTCCATTATCAGCATCATAGTTGGCCCCACAAGACTTCCGTTTTAACATTCCATATGTTATCTTAATGCAGAGGAAGTAGATTGGGAACCAAATAGAACATTCAAGCATTGTTTTTGTTTTTATTGTTGAAAGGGTTTAGATAATTTGGTGTGCAGTCTTGTGGGGCCAACTATGATGCTGATAACGGAACTCTCTTGAAAGGGTCTATAAAAGAACAAGAATGCATACTCAGACCACACAGTACAGTGTACCTCACAAGGAGTCACAAACTGGCATCTATCATCATATACTTTAACTCACTTTCTTCCCATATAATACATTATGGGTGTGTAGTAGTTTGAAAATATAGCCGCAAGCGGTGATGATGGCTAAGAGCACCTACGGCTCCACGACCTGTGACATTTCAGAATCCAACAATGCACTTACATGTGGTACGTTTTTGTGAAATGCACATATCTGATGTGTGTGCTATTTGTTTTTGCTAATTTTATATCGGGGACATTTACTCACTTCCTGTTTGGTGTGAAATTTTAAACTGATGGTATTCACTTAGTGCTGGTACACCACAAATATGTAGGGTACAATGGCGCATTTCCAAGTAACCAATGTATGACATACATTCTGTGATATGCAGTGTAACAGTTGACAAGTTATCCTAACTTGGGGGTCTCTGTCCCAGAGAGACTGTGAGGGATGATATGGGTGCCAAATTTCATGAGTTTTCGTGCATGTGATACATAGATTTCAGCCTAGTTGGTATGCCCCCCCATCAAAATATAAACTCAGGACACCTGCGAATTCATACACCAAATGAAATAAGTCTGATGAAACTTCTAGGGATGGTAGAGGTAAGACCAGTGAAATTGTCATTCTATCGGTTGTCAGATGGTGACACTATGCCAGACATGTGTTTTGGGCATGGCAATATCACTATTACCATAATAATCAATAAACTGGGAAGTTTCAGCCAAATCAGCCAATGCATTGTGACTTTACAGTATGACAGATTTTGTGTTTATTCAGGGATCAGATCAGATGTTGAATTTATTCAATGGTGCGCTTGACACATTTCAACATATTTGTTACTATTCAACATCAACAACATCTTGACATCATGTCCTCTAATTTTGACATAATTCTGATGAACCATCTAGGAGAAGTGTGTCATAATGTATCATGTGTCACCCGTGTAATAGCCACTCTATCTGTTACCAGATGGTGGTGCTATGCCAAATATGCATTCTAAACATGCGAATATCATCAATGTCATACTAATGAATAAAGTGTGAGGTTTGAAGCATGCAATGCATGGCAAATGTGTGACACATTTCTTGTTTATGTGGCAAGGTATGCAAATACATCATCAACAAAAAGCTTCTCAGTTTAGAATTAGCAACATTCACATTATACTATATTTGGAATGAATCGTATGTATTGTCTAGGAGAAGTACATTGAAATTGATCATGTGTCACAACAAAATCCAAAATATCTCACTTCCTGTTTGTATGGTATGGTTAATGCAATGTACTTAAGAAAATTGTTCGTCTTGGGGAGTTACAAACACCTACCAAATTTGGTGTACGTAGATGAACCTATATATGCTAACCACAGTACATCAAAATTGTTCATGTGCACAATGCGCAAAATCCCAAATATCTCACTTCCTGTTGGGTGTGGCTAATGCAATGTACATACAGTATGAAAGTGGGGAGTTGCACGCACCTACCAAATTTGGTGTGCATAGCTGAAAGTATATGCCAACCACGAGACTAAGTGAAATAAGGGAGCGCTATGGAGTCCATAGGCCACACTCAGGGCCAAGTCTATGTCCATGACAGCTTTATCGGACACCTGCCGTGTGTGCCAAATTTCATGAGTTTTAACCTATGGAGACACAACAATGGCCAAATCATCCATCTCCTTTGTAGAACACTGACAGATCATTCTCTCTCTCTCTCTCTCACACACACACACACACACACACACACACACACTAATACACAGGGAGTGGCTTCCAGGGTGCAGCTGGCTCTGTGGGTGTAGTGTGTGTCCCCTTTGTACACAGCTGTGGCTGCAGGCTGTGGGAAGGCATTAGGACCTGTGGTGATATACAGTGCCAGACAGCGCTGAAAGCCGTCCAGGAGAATCTATTTGCAGCCCTGACACACTGGTGAATCTTCAGGAACATACTGTATTTAGCTCACTGTCCACTCCAAGACAGTCGACAGCAGGCAGCATGAGAGGTTCTCTTTCTCTCTCTCTCTCTCTCTCTCTTGGCAGTTTTCCCCACTGTTTGAAACATACTCCATTGTTAAGATGATCAACATTCAAACATTCTCCAGGGATTTGCGTCACATGGCTATTTTTAGAAAGCTTTTTCCAAACAATTGTAGGTTTATCGTCTCATCTTATTTTGAAGTGGGCAAGTTTAGTGTGTGGTTGATGTCTTGTGTGTCTCTGTTACATTTAGGTCACAGTTTATTTAAATTAGGTCAAATGATAATGACTGAGAAGCCTACATTGGAGTCCTTCAAGAACTTCTTCCATTTTATGAGGGCATAGGCAGAACATCCTAGTGCAAAAAAATTGAATAACTATGCATTACATTTATATAGTACTTTTTAAGGCACCCTTGTGAATTGTGATATCACCAAAGCAATCCAAGACCATAGGACCATATGTATTAGCAGTGCCAGGGACGGGCATAGACATTTTGGACATCTTTATTTTAAAATAAAAAATGCTTTAAAATAAGTCTGTGATATACAGATTAATTAAAATACCCTCACACTCATGTAAATGTTTAATACTCAACAAATTTCTACAAAATAATCAGTTTGCAGAGACACAAAGGTCTTCTTTATTATTAATTCCCCACTTTCACATATCAGGGAAGGCTGTCTTGAATTGCAAAGAACAAACTAGTAGAATAGGCCTAGTTATTAGATAAGGCGCCAACAATCAAATTGATGCAGCTAATATTTAAGGCAGGAAACTGCAGGCAAAACAATTTTCTCCATGTACTGTAGGCTACTGGTCAATTTTGAGATTTTGGTTTACTTTTTTACTTTTTCTTTCACTGGCACCGAAATGCAACAAAGTTTAATCTCCTAATCTCAGCTTTTTGCTCAATCAATCTTTTATCTTCAGAAATAAGGACACTTTCTATCCAATAAAGGATTGGATACCTGTGCACCTGCCTGTGTGTTAGCTTAAATTAATTTCACTGATTAAAATGATCAATGTGGAACACCTAGTGAACACTTTTACAACATTTCTACAAGTAGGAAATAAAACTACACAAAGCCTTGACCTTTGACCCCATGACCCTGCTAAGCACCTATGTTATGTAGCATTCATGATGCTATATGTGTGTGTGTGTGTCTGTGTTTCTCACAGGAATTGTTCATATCTCTATCTTGCTGGCCTTGGTATCCACGATCATAGATATATATCTATGTCCACGATATTCATGAGCCAGCATGGGCATCACCATGACACTTCAGCAGTCAGAAATCCGAACCTGCGTTGTACTGATTTTAATAAAGTAAACTTATATATTTTTCTGTCTGTCACATATTGTTTAGAATATCCATATTGAGTGCAAATTTGTCAACATTTTGAAATAAATATAAGTTGAAGTTGAAGATTCTAGTTAGCCTTCTGAAAAAGTTTTTATGTGAACAGAATGGAAGTGAACCAGACGGAAGTAGTGGGTTCACAAATAAGGTGGATATCTGCAGTATTACAAACCCACTATGAGGACATGCAGGATCCAAACATGCAGAGCCATATGTGTATATAGAGAATTTGGCCAACTAGGGAATTGAATGGTCTGAGCTTTCCCGTTATGCGATTGGTTCTGAGGCGGTCACATGGTTCGTGGACGCCATGTTTCATACCAACATTCATCAGATCACCATTAGCATAGTAGTGAATAGTGGAAAAAATATAAATTGTTAAAAAATATCATTAATCATTTTTAAAAATGCCCAACTGTTGTGCATATGGCTGCAGTGCAAGACCGGGAAGTGGTTTCACAATTTCCCGTGACCCAAAATGAAGAAAATTATGGGAGCAGAAGGTAAGAAGATAAAACTGGAAGGCAAATAATTACTCCCTATTGTGTTACATGTCAATTTCTCTCTTTGACTTATGTTAAGAATTTACATAGGACAAATATAGTAATACCACCATTAATGTACCATGCTGTCAAAAAAGTTCTAACACTGCTTTAGAAACGAATGTCGGAGCCCCAGCTGTGGCGCAACTGGCTGGGGCACCTGCACCGTATGCCGGCAACCCGGGTTCGATTCCCGCCCCGTGGTCCTTTCCGGATCCCACCCCTGCTCTCTCTCCCATTCACTTCCTGTCACTCTCCACTGTCCTATAATTAAAAGCATAAAAAGCTCAAAAAATATACTTAAAAAGAAATGAATGTCTGAAGTTAGCCAAGCCTTATCCTACTGTTAACTTTCTCGCTAGCATGTTGTTCGAACTCTCTATATATACAGCTCTGCAAACATGTAAACAATATTGCCATCTACTTGTAAATAGGTATACATCTGCCCCCTCCATAATTTTCTTAGCTGAGTTGATACAGCTTTGAGCTTTGCACCTATTTAGAACAAGAGAGTGAGTATGTTCTTCTGCCTGACTGTTATGAGAGCTTAGCACCTGAAGAGGGAGAAAGCCAACAGCAGGTCTCACCTTGTCTGAGGAAAAAGCTGGAGGACTGTCAAAGACTGTGTGAGGTGGAGAGTCTGAGTCAAAGTGCTCCAGGGAAGAATAAACCACACATGATTGGCTACAGCAGCCATGTAGGACCTGGTAATGATTAAATACTTTTGATGGTTATTTCTTGTGTGTATGTCTCCTGTTGTTGAGTGTGTGTATACAGCAAAGAAATGCAGACCAAAATGAACAAACACACTTCATCTGGGTTGAAGTGAAAAATATGACATCTTTAAATCACCAGTTTCTCTTATAAACATTGTTGTGACCTACACGTTATGTTACAAATTTAGCCTTTTTCCTCCATTGTTTTGTGCCTCTGTACAAAAAATCGAAGTGAGACGGAAGACTGAAAAGAGGAGCTGTGTCCCTTTACAAACAACAACATCATTAAAAACAGGACAATAAACAAAAAGGGACAAAGAGCCCCGCAAATCTTCAATTGCATACAACACTAATGAAAACCTTTATAGAAAAATGTATCTTCCGTATGAATGAGATATTAGGGATCAGCGAAAGAGAACAAGCGCAAACGCACGGTCACAGTTTGAATATTCACATATCACACACAAACGCTCAGCCAAGGTTAAAGAGCAAAGAATAATTTAAAATAAATTGTCCCTTAAAATTGTACCACTATATACCACTAGCCTTTATAAACTTCTCACCTGTAGATATCATTATCTCAGCTTAGTGTTGACATTTTATACTATATTCTCAAAATACACAGGAATACAGTCTATCCCCATCCATATTTTAGATTCAGAACACATAGATACATTTTCAGTAATATTTAAACAAAGCTACACTGTGCTTAGAAACAGTAAAGCTGATTTGGTCATTACTATTTGCAATTCACTGTATCTGTATCCAGAACATGCAATACAGCCATCTTGATCAGTGTAGCACACTTGCAGTCAGTCAAAATGCAGTAGACATGACACCCGGGGTAAAACATAGTGCCCCAAGATACAAACTGAGTCCTTACAAAGCACTTTTTTACTACAGATCATAAAGGTGGCCCACACTGTGCAATATAAATTAAGATCCTCCTTTAAAAGAAAACATTTCTGAAAAATTATCACGATTTATCTCTGGAAATAGTGGATAGTGTAACTTCAAAACGTGCTTCTCAATATCTAAACATACCAGACCTCTTCCCTTATTTATCATGCAGCAAATATATCCATATGTTCACAGTCCAAACAAATACTACTTTCAAATGAAAACAAAAATCAGACTTGGGTCCATTCTGCTGTCCCAGAGGAAGGGTCCTGTGCTTCTATTGGGAAACACAGACCTTGAATCCACCATTTCCTTGGACAAGCGAGGGCTACACAGCCACTACTGTACATTTCCAGTCATCACTCCAATCTAACACACTCTGCCCTCAGCATGGCTTCTGAGGCATAACATTTGCACGATTGCCAAATGTCCACCAGGTCTTGTTTTCTTGTTCATCTGTATGTCCTGTAGACACAGTTGTATATCTTGAAGGGTGGAAATACACATATCCAGGTGTTCGGTGTCCTGGGTAATTTTAGCAAATGGACTAGGACTGATTTTGTCACAAGGTACAGCTGTGACTAGCGGTCGTACAAAGTGCTTTCATGGTGAACAAGGTCCTCAGAGTATTCCGGAAGCCAAATTAACACAGCCAATATTCACATCCATTCAACGGGAGAGCAGTGCACCAAGGCACGTTTGGGTGGCACACCAGGCAGACGTTATGTACACGCCCTATGAAACATTCTAGAAACATTTCTGCAAAAACTATGAGACAAAAATATTTTCAGCTTCTTCACAAATCTGTTTCTTTTTTTAAACCAAAAATAATAGGATAGAGACACTAGGCAATTGACTGTCTGGAGAAAAAAGGGTGAGATTTTAAAATACTACGCTCACCCCCCACCCCTCACCCCCACTTCTGAAAATGTACAAACAAAAAAAATCCTTACTGTGGCCAGACATTGGCGAACCTTCTGGCTGAAAAAAAACCCACACATTCTAGAACTACAACCAAAAATAAATAATTTAAATGATTGCACAATATGCATAATGCACAATATATTATTATTATAATGATGCTTATTCATAACCATAGGCAGACTTGCTAATGACAATTTACAGACCATCCCCTTTTCCCTTAAACGTTTTCAATTTGGCAAGCAAAGTTCAGAGTATAGTAACACATATGGCAGCACATTTTATGTTTTCCCCCTCAACTCATACATTTTCTGTAAAAGTTCTTTCAGATAAGATCATGTGGACAATGCTGGACTGGAGAAGAAGAGACATGGCAAGGTGCATGGTAGTCTAAAAAAGACTTGAAAGATGAAGGTAGAGTTTTGTTGACGTCTACAAAAAAGAGGAGGACACAATGGGAAATGTAAAAGCCAAAGGAAAACAGATGACAGTTCTCCATGACTGGCCTCCATTCAAGAACCGACAGTGAGGTAATATGAAATGATTTTCACCCATATGAGGACAGCAAATGAGGCATGGAGAGAGTAGCCTCGTCCACACTCGGTTGTGTTCTCCTTCAGGGGAGAGAAAGAAGGGAGAGTAAGATGGGAGAGAAAGGGAGACAGAGAAAAACATTAGCATCTGTTAACAGGACACGTCATATGCCTCTGTCAGTTGCTGTGCTGTCCAAACATTCCAGCATTTGGTTCTGGGAACTGCATGGCTATTATCCTGGGAAACTGTGGATAGCGATGTTGATACTTCTGACAGTAAAATGTGGTTGTTGATGGCTTACCAGTATGTGGTAGTCAAAGCACTTTGTAGGACCTTTGCGATAACGAGATGAGTTGAGGACTTCACATGGGTTCTCTTCCTGAACTAGAGTGAAGAGATTGAGGAAGCACAACAAAATGGACACCACGGTGGCCAGCACAAATGCAGCTATACGGACCCCTAAGGATTTGAGTCGTTGAGAGCTTAAGCAGAGACTTTCTAATGAAGAGACATAGCACTGAAAAACTCCTCCATAGACATGCATGGGGTTAGTTTGTAATGCCAGTATGGCAATTGTCTACACATATCCCGGCCCTTCCGCGGCAAAAAAGTCGACACGTGAATACATTATGCCTATCATGTGGTGTGTTGTGAATACATTGTGCCAATCACGTGCCGCTGGAGCAAGGTTGGTGTCGTGAAGCCCTGCTCATGCACATTTCTGCCGAAATAGCTGCCCGATAAGTGCCAAAAATGCGTTACAATATGGCCGCCGAGTGGAGGGACTTGCCTAAAAGGACTTTAGCTTAAGTGAATCAGTGACTATTTGCAGGTTGTGCATGAGTGTGTGTCAATTCAGCAGGAAAATGCCAGCTCAACCACCCATAGATGACTGTTCCATGTTCAGGTGTAGGGCTGCTGCAGGTATTTCTAAGATGATGGAAGGATACACTCAGTTTTTAGCAGGGTCAGTCGCTCCACTTCGCAGGTGCCGCAGGGCAGAGTCTCAGCCACCACAAAAAGCAAGTTGGTGTTCTCGATCCGTTTGGAGTGGAACAATCTTCAAGAAATACATGTCAGCATCAAGCATGTTAGAGTATGACTTATGGTATAATGCTCATCACTCATAGTAACACACACACACACACACACACACACACACACACACACACACACACACACACACACACACACACACACACACACACCTTGAGCAGTTCCCACAGTCCTGCAGCATGTCATAGGTGTTGGTTGTGTTGGTGAAGTAGAACTGGCTCTGGATGGTCACACAGCTGGTGCTTCCTCTTGGGTCGAAGCCGTCAGCCATGGCATCATCTAAACAAAACAAACTTGCTCACAAACTACTGTACTGCACCAACACACATGCATATACATATACTCACTCACCATGTTTATCCTGTCTACAGTGACATCACACTGACATACACATACACCCCAGGTACCTGGGCAAAAATATGGGTGACGCTTTACTTAGGTAGTCCGGGCACAGACTACAGATGCTCATATTATCAACTGTCAATCTGTTGACACTGTTAACTACAGTTTATGATTAAAAATGATATATTACATTTATTTGTCATATTTGATTTATTGCAATTGCAATTTTTTGCAAAAGATGCCATCAGAGATGAAAGAAACATGTTATTTTCAATTACTGGCTTCACTGACAACGATGGTGCAGCTAGGATATTCACAATGCATACCTCCATTTGCAGCCTGCAAATACTGTTTGTTTTGAGTTTGTGTTTTGGCCTGCTGCTCCACCCCCTGCCAATTTACCAATCGCACAGCTAGTAGCATTTCAACCTTTGGTTTGCCAGATTAGCCTACCTAATGCCTTTAACTGTTTTGATTTTGGACCGCAATGCCCGTTTTAAACGCTAGTGGTCGTTCTTACATGTAGCACCTTTAAGGTTAAGGTCAGGGACTGGTTTAATAATTGGTTTGGTGATGGTTCAGTAATTGTTCATCATCAATTTTTAATACAAATTTTAACAGATGATCTTTCATATCTTTATGGGAGAACTGTCCAAGTAAGGGGTTACCAAAACATTTACCATTACCAAGGCAATTATATTATATTATGTGTTACATACATACCCGCACTGAACCAGCTGGTAAAGGCAAGTCCATGGAGCAGCTGCTGAAGTAGAGTCCTATGAATGCGACAGTTTACTTCAGTGGGGTGACATGTCATCTCAGGCCACAGTTGACTTCTGTACACTTTCTACATGTTTATTTGTCAACCTCTGAAGTGCTGATTGTGTATGTGGAGAGTGCTCATATGTAGGGTCTTACCATGCAGCTGCCGAGGACCACCAAGCAAGCCGAAGAAAGTCTGCTATGGAGGGCTGAGGAACAACAGAGAAAGACAGATATGCACAGACCAAGGAGGCATTGAATTTCCACAGGGAGAGGTGGAGAGAAAAGAACATTTCACTTCACTCCCATCTCACAATTAATCTCGCTTGACCTCAATCAGGGTGCTGTATAAATGCATCTGACACATCTGTTATGGAATCAGCAAAATCAATCCATCCATCATGAAGGACAGGATCTGGGAAAACCCATCACATGTTGAAATCAAAAATCTTTGATTTCTCCATTTCAGTGAAATTTCGGCAACGTAAGATTCTGATACGTCCTTGCCAAATCCTGGAAGTTGCTAGGATGATATCAGATTCTTAAGTTGGTAAAATTTCACCATGTTATGTGGGGCTTTTCCAGATCCCATCGCATATCGTTTGTGGACCATACCAGTGAATGAAACTAATTAGATAAAATATCCTTAATATTTTTGTTGGTCTTATTCCGGATTCATCAAACAGACTTAATCCATGACACCAGTCTGTGAAATGTCTTTTCTTTTGATCTATTTTCAGTAAAAAATGCCATGCAGGCAGAAAGTGGCGTCTCACCACGAAGATGCCCCTCGGTGCTGCCCCCGTGTGGCCGCTGATGATGGGCTCACACGCAGACTGGTACTGGAAGGTCTGGCGACGGGTGAAGATGGAGCTTTCATACAGAGCATGCATCAGGTAGGGATCCACATCGCCAAAAAACAGCCCCACCTGGGGAACACACAAACACACAGGTGATCTAAAAGAGCAACGATTCTGTGAAAAAGTGTTAGGTACCCATTCGATTTTTTGTTTTAGCAATGTTATGATGACCAGGTATGTTTAATTCACATTGTCTTTATTAGAATTCAACCAGAAGATAGAGGGAGTATAAAAAACGGAAAAATGTGCATTTCTGGTTCAGGTTCTAGTCTTTTGCATCCATTCGATTGATTGTTTTTGCAATGTTCAATCTCACAGAGGGGAAGCTGAAGCCAGGTTGGCACTGGCACTGGTTCTGGCTCTGCACACTGGTATTAGAACTGGGAGGAAGATGATGACACTTTGACAGATCGAAGATCTTAATGAAAAGCTACAGCTCGAAGAGTTCATTGCTCACCTAAAGTGGAAAATGCATGGCCAAAGGCCCTTGATGAGGCAAGCTGACACTGTATTACCACCGGGGAATACTATAGGAGGGTCACCGGAGGTGTACAGTCCTTTTTTTAGGCGGCTCCTCCTCTTTGCGCCCAGCCAAAATGCTCTTGACGCCGCAGTGTCAGTTTTAGGGTGAGCCACGCACAAGTCAGCAGCTGATCTCGAGACCCCCATTGTAGCTGGATCTACCAGAAGCTTCTAGCAGGCCAGGCATGCCCATCAATTGCCTGGGTGGGGAACAACAGCTCCATCAAGAGCTTCCCCTTTGGGTGACTGATCATTATAAAACTGCTAAAACAACAAATGTAATGGTAGCTTAAGACTGAAACTGGACTGGTATCAGAACAAAAACTACATTGTGTATCAGCCCCCCACCTCTGGAACTCTCTGCCCAACTACATTGAACACTCCACGTCCATAACCACTTTCAAATCTCACCTAAAAAAACTCATCTTTTCAGACAGGCCTACTCTCTTTAATTTTTTTTTTTGGCATTTTGCTTGTCTTTATTGACCCCACCCCTTTCTCTTGCTCTTTTTAATTAATAGTATTATCATGTTATTTTATTGCTTGTTTTCTCTGTGCTTGTGTTCAGAAAGGCGCCCATAAATAAAATGCATTATTATTATTATTATTATTATTATTATTAGAACAAAAACTACATTTATGTGTGTTTAAATGGCCTACTGCGTACGTATGTCCTATGGTCTCTGGCCATATTCTAATCAAGAAAGTGAGAAATAAACAATATGGTCCTTATAGCATTGCTGAAACAAAACATGTAAGGTGCCTGAGACTTTTATGACACTGCAACTACTGTATACCACTACCACTGATCACCATAATTAGCTTCATCAGCTAGGGCAACTTGCCTTTTTCCAGTGATCTCTCTGATTGGACATAACAAGGAAACCACCATCATCAATCAGGTAACATAGTAGATCCTAGGGACAGTAAGAGGCACAGTTCAGAGATATGTGCAGCCAGCGTGGACAAATTCAGTGGTCACATTCATTTATCAGAATATCAGTGGGTTTGTGTGTACTGTATGTGTGAGTTATATTTAGGCATCTTACGTCACTGTTCACTTCACAGTCCATTTCACAGCTTCTGGAAGGCCCACACTGCACACAGTCAAACAGAAATATCTCACCAAAGGCAACCATCAGAACTCAGAAATTCACCAGGGTGGGTGGGCATTTTTAAACCATTTGAGGCACTTATATAAATAGAGCATGTATATTATGACATATATGAACTGGTTATTGTGTGGGAAATGCCAAGTCAGCGTTGGTTACCTTATGAGAGCCCTGACGATTGTCTGACACATTGCTGGCCAAAATCTTGAACTTATCCACCCAAGCTTCAAGGTCCAGTTTCACTCCCACCACTGGTCAAGAGAAACCCAACAGGAAATAAGCAGAACCAGTTAGTAAAGAAGTTAAATTATGGCCTAATCGGTCATTCTTATCATGCTGGTCCCATCATCACATGGTGCCATCCTATACACATGTTGCTAGAAGGACGCACACTCAAAAACAGCCTACTTGCTATCCAAGCAATAGTACATCTAAAACCACTTGTATCATCTTTGGGCTCCACTGTAAGCCCCAAATAAGTCTAAGTTCAATAAATCAGATCACATATGGAAAGAACAGGAACAGCACAAGACTATTCAGAGTGAATTTCCATGAGCACTGAAAAACAGAAGGGTGGTCAATGAAATCAATGCACACACAAGACACAATTAACCCAGTTAAACCAAGAACTGGACCGTTTGACAGGTCCTCCATCACACCCACCTGCAGGCTTCAGAGTCCGAGCCCCGACGGTCACCTCTACTGCAGTGCTGACCAGAATGCCCACAGTGCCATTTTCAGAGGTCAGGGGATCATCCATGGCTGTGGAGTGAACAAATACACCAGAGTCAAAGCTGTACACGTCCAACTGTGCGTAGGCACATCCAATACTCTGTGCACTCTCTAAAAAGCATAGATGAGTGTTCACTCTACCACTACAATTAAAAACTCACAGGGGCCCAACTGACAGCAGTGTAAGGCATGATAATTGGTCTGGGAGCTCACAAGTAAGTATAATTTTAAAGCAACACTTGCATAAAACCGATTAAGTATCACTGACAAAACTGACAACTGTTCACTGCACTGTGTTTACCATATGGATAATGGACTTTCAACATCTTCACAGACATTTGCTTGTGTCGCGAACGTCATTAATGACGCAACCCGCATTACTTTGAGAGCAATTGGATCTGCTCATTGCATAACATCTCACATCTCAAATTGAGCTTGCAAGACAAAGGCCATCAAACTGAATCGATGACTCAGTCTTGACCCCAGACTGCCTGAGGACAGAGCTACGCTTGGAGGTTAATGAGCCGAAGAGTGATCTGACTCACAGACACGCGACGGAGCCTTGAACATGTAGCCTTTGTTGTCGAGGCTACGTCGGTAGAAGTTGGTGTTAAAGGGCTCTGCGTCTTCCTCCCATGAATCAGCGGCCCTAGAAAGACACGTTCTCGTCATGAACCATACCATCAACAATACCATCAACAATACATGCTTTTGTTGGGCAATAATCAGTGAGTTTATATTGACCACAAGCTCCTATATAGTGTATATTGATCACAAGCTCCATCTATGAGACAAAGCACTAGGCAGTCATGCACTAGAAAATATCACTTAAACATCTTATTGTATAGCTGAAACTGAATATTAAATGATACTGTCCATTTAAGTGTATCAAATGTGTAGATTCGTTTTTCCATCCAATTGAACAAGTGAACTAGCAATAGTGAAAGCAATATTCAGTGAGTCTCACATTTTGGGGTAGACACGTGTGATTCCACTGTCTGTAGCTGCAAACAATGCCAGGAAGCCATACCTACAAAATAATGTTAACATCCATAGATCAGTCACTGGTGTAAAAAGAATGCAATAGGTATGATGATAAGCACAAGTGTGAGCACAAGTTTGTCTCTTACGTGTTGAGGTCTTTGCTCTTCCACACTCTTGTAGCCAGCTGATACATGATTTCTGAGTCCAAAAGTAGGTTGTGAATGAGGTCTTGATTACCTACACACACACACACACACACACACACACACACACACACACCAATTATTTGAGTTCTGTAAGTTTTCACAACTACATTCCAGCGGCATTTACATCTTGACTTTTATTCAGAATGTTTTCCATTTAGTATGATACCAAAGAACAGCACATAAACATTACCAACATGCAGCACAAGCAAGGAACGAACAGCAAGGCTTTATATCAGGGGTGTCAAACTCATATTAGGTAGTGAGTGAGGTAGTGACACCTCATGGGGGGCCATCATTGTCATGGTCTACATAGGTATCAGAGTGTTGTTTGATTACAGTATATCACTTATGAGAAAACAAGTACACAATTATGTACTGCTGTCATATCAAACTGATATGTAATGTACTGCTGTCTTTCTCTCTTGAAATGCCCTACTTCCATGTTATTTTTTCTGCTTCTTTTTTCCTGAGGATGCTTTGTAGTGCTAGGCTTAATCAATTTATCATATCATAGAGATATTGCTTATAACACATTGTTGAAGACAACTGGATGTGAACAACTGACAGCTGGATGTTTTTCCCTAATTTTCCCTTCTTATCCAAAACATCTGGAGGGCCGTATGAAACCTGCTGATGGGCCTGTTCGGCCTTATGTTTGACGCCCCTGTTTTATATAATAAGACAGCAGTTTTCAAAATGCAGCGTCATTTATAGTTATATCTTCGGCTGTACCTTAACGTTGCACGGTGTTTCCACAAACACTTTCTAAGATACACCTTCTCTCAGTGCAGCTTTGGTCTCTGGTAATGTAATGGTATATTACTGTAATGTCTGAAAGTATGCATCAAATGTGCTGGAAAACATGTGATTCACTAAATGAAAAGACAGCTTAACCCTTAAAGGAGTACCGTCACACCGGTGTGACGGGAATGTTGGGAAATGAACGTTCTAAAGAATATCTGGGTTCATTGAATTCAACATAGAATTTTAGAACCTTCAATTGTTGCGGAACTTAGAATGTTCAAAAACCTACACCTTTAAGGGTTAAAAACGGTCACTGATTAATTATGCAGAATGGGCCTCAAATATGACGCCAGTGACATACGCCTTACAGCACAGTTAGCTCACCATCCACCAGAGACCAAGGGGACAAAGGGAGGAACCTGAAAGGGACTCACAGTCTTCTGAGTCTGGTCTCAGATTCACGACAAAGGAGATAAAGTCTGCCAGGAACTGTGTGTTGTTCTCTGCAATGGGAAGACGCTGACAGTACTCCCTAGAGAGAGAGAGAGAGAGAAAAATAATTTGGGAGAAGAACAATCCGTTCACACAGAACACACACACAGATTAAAGGCACCCCGCTCTACCCATAACACATTTGCGTATACATAATACACACAACGCCACACTACATGCAATGTTCTGTACTTTCTGCTTTTCAATGAAGGTGATAGTCAGGCTATCATACCTTGGTGCCAGGAAAACATGTCCGCCTGCCTCAAATGAGTTTGGCAGCAAAGACTGCAAATCTGTGACAAACAAAGGTAATGAGGGTCAGCTCAGAATCAAGCCAGTGTAGTTCATTAGCTCTACGTCCTGTTAAAAGGCTCTTTACCTATTGTACACCTAATGTGTCTAACATTCGTGATGCTGTTGATAAAACTATACTGCTCAAAAAAAGTAAGGGAACACTTCAATCATACACTGGATCGGTACTCTGACACTGTTTGGTTCTGAGCACTAGTAAAACTTTTGAGGCGATTGTTTTATTTTGCAAGAACTGTCATAGATAGATAGATAGATAGATAGATAGACAATATACTTTATTGATCCCTAGGGGAAATTCAAGGTGTCATTCAAACTGTCAGACACTCTGTGAATGTAGTTTGAGAATGTAGAAAAGAAAGGTGGAAAGTTTCAAAAAATGTGTTTTAACAATTGTGGAAAACTGTAAGTGTTCCCTTAAATTTCAAAGAATATCAAAAGCTCCAGGCATAAATTCAATATCAGTTAATTCATGATAAGAGATGCAGCACAACAGATGACCCCCTTCACCCCACCCCATGAGCCGTTTTGCACAATGAGTATGCAAATGGAAATGCTATCCTAAATCCTCACTTTGCCTCCCTGTGGAATAGCCACGGCACTGAAACACTGGCAGAGGATAATAACACTGTACTGCTGCAGTCTAAGGTGGAGGAAAGATACTGCAGCAAGAAGCCTTTTGCAGTGTAGGAAATCTTAAACTCAGATACCCGAATATCGGATCTTAAAGTCAGATACTCGAATCCGGGATCTTAAAGTCAGATACTCATGTATGGAATCTTAAAGTCAGTCAGATACGGCTGTATGGAATCGTATGGAATCTTAAAGTCAGTCAGATACTCGTGTATGGAATCTTAAGGTCAGTCAGATACTCACTCGTGTAGGGAGTCTTAAAGTCAGATACTCGTGTATGGAATCTTACAATCAGTCAGATATTCATGTAGGGAATCTTACAGTCAGATACTCGTGTATTATGGATTCTCAGTCAGATACTCACACTGCAGTTGTAAAATCACATCGCTCAAGTCTGCCTGAAGGTAGTATTCACTGTAGGGTGGCAGTACCAGGCCCAAACTGCAGGGGGTGCAATTGAAGCATGAAAAGGTTGAAGAGAAAAGAAGAGGGAAAAAATGGAGACAACTTGAGTCAAACACTCCTGCGTGTTTCACATCTTTCTCCACTGATTAAACAATCAAACTAGGCCAAGCATACCTGTGCATCAGCTTCATTGTAACAACAGAGTTGATTTCATAGACACATGTGAGTGAGCCTACCTGTAATCTGTGTCTTTGATATGTGTCCAGGTATACGTCCGTTCAGCTTCATCAACGTATTTCTATGGTAACAGAACAAACATTTGTTTTTATATTTCTATATTTTATAAGTCTACAAGATACTGTTTATTGAACTCCAAAAAAGTAATCAATATGTACAAAGAAACAGACTGAGAACTTACCTCATCAACCGATTTGATCAGTGTTCTAATTGTCATTTGCCCCAGTTTCCCATCGATCATCTGCCTCCGAATCTTGATGGGTAAACACAGTATTTTTTTTTTTATTATTACTCATAAAGATGGACATTTCAATGTCATTCACCATTCTGTCCTGTGATCTGTCAAACACACAGTGGAATGTGTCTGTTACCTCCTGCTTTTTGGCATCTTCTACTTCGGCATCCAAGAAGTCCAGTGTCACTGGCTCAGGGAGGTCCATGGCCTGGAGGCAGAAAGCAAGTCAACATGTAACGCAGTAACACGTCACTGAACAGCACGTGAGTTCATTGATCAGCAATAAATTAAACTGTCGATAATATCATGGTGAATGTATGGAGAAAATGCATAACTGTGGAAGTGTTGCCGTAAAAATGCATCAAATTAAAGACATTGACCTCAATCACAGTCAATATCACAATGTACTGTAAAAACTCAGCACTGGAGGTCTCACGAACAGCCTTTGATCAGGCAAAAAGTCCAAAGCAATTTACAGTATATGGACATTACATCAGTTTAAAATAATAGTTTCAAGTTGAAAAGCCTACATTAAGCATAACAATAATAATAATAATAGCAATTACAATAATATCAACAACAATAAAAACATCAAGTATCAAGGGAAATAATGAGTTTTTATATTAACAGGACATTCTGAGCTTGTTGAGAATGCAGTACTGCAGTGACAGATGACTGATCTGAGCTCATCAGATAAAACCGAAAGCTATGACTCACCTTAGGCTGCAGGTTGGGATGGAGGAGGAGGTAGCCATTCTGATCGATGGCAAAAACATATCCATTAGCTCCAAGCTGCCAGAACAGACAGAAAAGCAGATTTAGACGATTTATTCACGTTGGCTTTCACACAGCTGGCAAGATAAACTATTCCAGTAAGGGAATGATCAATTAAGGGGTCATATTGCAGTGATTTGGATTCAAGTTACAGTGCAGAAGAGACCTAGCTAGGAATTACTACTGCATCTGTCAATACTATTAATAGAGGATAACAGTTTTACTTGTATTTTACTTGTAAGTACTAGTCAAAGTGGTAGGAATGAATGTTTAAAGAATTAGCTTGCCACTGTGATAAATGAGAGACCATGTACAGTAATATACTCACATTGTAGCGAGGAGTAAGCTTCTTGAGTTCATCCAGATGCACATCTATGCCCATCACTCCCAGTATAAGCTGGTTCTGAGAAAATGAAATAAAAAGTGCACTTAGTTAATCTCCACTTTGGATGTTGCTAGCTTTCCAAAAATGAGACACCCCTATTTTGTTCTGATCCCTAAATCAATCACAGAATCACTTCCATCACAAAATAAATCCTATCACATTCTCCATCAGCCAGTTAGCAGACATGATTCCTCGAGTCTGAGCAGCAGACATTCCAGTACCTGTGAGTTACCTTCCACCGTCAGGTTAAATACAGGCATGGTCCCTGTCACCACCAGACCCAAGCCCTGGAAACAGCAACACAGCTATATCTCAGACTGTGTACTTCCCATATAGAGACATCACACTACTCTGCTCTCCAAATATACATTCATTCCACAAATATCAACAATACTTGAAACACGCAAACACGCACACATACAGACAAACACTCAAGTAAAAAATTACTGTAAGTGGTTTACCACCAAAGGTTGCATGACACAACCCCCTTCTAATAAGGTAGTGATCTCACTCACCAGTGCATCCTGGTAGACATTGGTCCACTGGACTTGCTTGGCGTCATCCCCAGCCAAGACCATGGGACGCCCAAGAACATCCAAATACTCCTACCAGACCGGAGGGTGGAAATTTTAATCACAAAAACACCAACCAACTAGACAAAGGGGTTATCATTTGAATTACAGAAACACCAACCAACTAAACAAAGAGTTATAATCACAAAAACGCCAACCAACTAGACAAAGGGTTAGAATTTTAATCACAGAAACACCAACCAACTAGGCATACAATGATAATCAAGGATATGCAAATAGACTTAGCATCTGGCTCGAGTTAGTTAGTAGTCAGAGCGGACAGAAGAGGAGTATGCTGAATACTAAGCAAGCGTGCCGTAAGTCATGTCTGAATATACATCCTTTAGGGGATGTCGTCATACTGGAATTTTGTATGCATACCGAGGACACAGCAGTGTCCAGGGACATATCTGTGGTTGTGTGGTATGTGGGACGACACAGCATGCACACAAACAGAGAGAGAGAGAGAGAGAGAGAGAGAGCAGGTGGTATGCTGAGAATGTATGGACCCTTTCAAGAGAGTTCCATTATCAGCATCATAGTTGGCCCCACAAGACTTCCTTTTTAACATTCCATATGTTATCTTAATGCAGAGGAAGTAGATTGGGAACCAAATAGAATGTTCAAGCATTGTTTTTGTTTTTATTGTTGAAAGGGTCTATATGGCAGTCCGCATGTCTGGTTCAAATATGAACACATGTTTCCCTGTGAACAGCAGCATGATGAGAACTAGGGACACTGACCTGTGTGTTAATCCTTATGGCACAGATGGACCGGATCTCAAAATAGTATCCTGCAGAGAGAGAGAGAGAGAGAGAGAGAGAGAAGACAATGAGGCATTAAAAGGGGACAAACTAGGGAATAGGAGGCCAGCAACACATGCTATCCACCTCTACCTATTTACAGATGCTTCACTGGTACTATATAAAACTAGATGTCAGAACATACTCTTACCTTTATTTGCACATGCAATCCACTGTAAAGGTGTGACGTCGTAATTGTGCTGCCCCACAGAGAATGTGAATACTCGCACCTTGAAAACAAATGAGGTGCATGAAACACATTTATTTTGCACTAATTATCTCAGCAATTATCACTGCTCATGTATCTGTTTTTTTTTTATGAAAGCCCAGGGTGGGTTAAAGAAAAGAGTAAAAAAGTAACAATTATTTACTCATCTTAATATGACACCAAATGTGACTGGAATGTCACCTGGCTGGATTATCTCTTTTTCAGTGCCTACAGTTCCTTTCCAGCATGACTACATGCTCTAGTCTAGTGCACAGTGGACCTTCATCATGAAGCAGCCAACAAAAGCCCATTTACAGCCCCTGGGCCAAACCAGAACACCTCTAACTTGAGACACTTACTGTCTTGTTAGGCCAATTGTACTGCTCAAAAATGTCCTGCGCCCGATCCTCTCCACCATCCGTAAACAACATGATGATCTTGTTGCAGTGTGCTCGTGGCACATTTGTCTTCTGTAGATGAAAGAGGCAGATAAGAGGGAGGAGGGTGACGTAGAAGAACACAAGAGAAAAGGAAAAACAGCTTCAACTCAGTGGGCAGGAAATGGAAGCTACCGCAGGAAATGATATCTAGTAATAGTTCAGTCCTGAGCAGAGGAAACACATCTCTGGAAAAGGCTATATATGGGGCAAAGCTCCAGCTCGAGCACTCTAGAGTGATGACTCACGTTCAGAAGCTGGTCGAAGGCAAAGTGGAAGCCGGACTTGTACTCTGTGGTACCCTTGGCCTGCATCTGGTTGACAGCGTCCTTGAAGATCTTCTTGTTGCGTACATTAGCCTGCACCAGGTGCTCAAAGCAAGGGACAACCGGCTCTGCCTTCTCATTGAACTGGGGGAAAACAAGAAGTGTCAATTCCTCGTTTTCTTACTTATATCATAGCCATAGGTATGTTGTTCAGTGTCAACTCAAAAGCATACTTACTCTAGCCACATTGACGTAGTCATCATCTGAAAGTGTGTCCAGCATTTCTGTCACCGATGCCTTGATCAGCTTTAAGGTCAGGCCACTCACACTGCCACTCCTGTCATCAATGGAGGGGTCACTGATTAACATCTGACCCTGCAGGCCTCCAGTCACAAATCATGCTCTTGCAGCTACCATAACACCGGTGTGATGAGAATGTTGGAAAATGAACATTCTAAATAAAATCTGGCCTTACTGAATTCAACACTGGAATTTTAGAACCTTAAATGACTGCGAAACGGAATCTTTTGTTTGAATGTTCAAAACTGCCCTGCTGAAAGGTTTTGAGCACAGTACCACAATGACCCAGACACACTACTCTGTGTTAACGTCTGTAAATAATACTCACACATCGACCAGGATAACCATGTCCTTTGGAGATGAGGCTCCCTGAATGTACCTGCGTAATGAACAATCAAACATCAAATAATGTTGTTTCACAGCTGGACATCCATTAGATCAGTGGTTCTCAAAGTGTGGGACGGGCCCCACTAGTGGGGAATAGAGACATGACAGGTGGGACGCAATGAACAGGAGGACATTTGTTTTTTTTGTGCCTATCTTTAATAATGCCTTTCTTTTTTTCATAAATTCCAAACAAAATAGCCACACACAAACATAGGAGTCATAAACAGGCCGACATATGAATCAAAATAACAGCTGATCCAGTAGACTGAGCCGGGAAATGTAATGTGGAACCAAAATGGTTTTTAACGTTTCCATTTTGCCGGGTTGATGGGGTCTAGTGGGCCTTGAAAAATCCCCACTTCCAAAGTGGCAAATGACAGAAAAGGTTTGAGAACCACTGCATTAGACAAAATGTGTTAAGAGACTGATTTTGCCAGACTGAGGTTTTATATGTGCTCACATACAGTCAAATCTACATGTGACACAGCAATGTACAGCAATATAAGAACCATGAAAACGGTATGTCACTGTCACCTACAGATCCATCAAACATTTAATTAACATAATGGGTTCTGCATGTCCATGATCCCATGGCAAGCTATGGCACAGGGACACTCAATGTTTATAATAATCATTGCGTCAACCACAATTTGACAGTTAAAAGTTTATAAAATGAATTTAAGAAGTGAATATATACAACAAGTTCTTCCGTATCCTTACATCAGACTGAATTTCATACAAAAGGGCATTTCAGTTGTAGAGGTTTCCATCTACATGTTGTTAGCATGGTGACCATCACAATGGCTGCATGGTTGTCTCACTTATGAGTGGTAAGAGCAAAAGAATAAACCTCATCATTTCTGTTTCAGGTTACAGTCTCAGAGAGAGAGACGCCATTCTCTATCACATGACAGTCATCAAGCACATCTGGCATGCTCACCAGGGTCTCCGTCTGACATCATAAAGGTCAATCTTGTCAGGTACTCTCCACGGGGTAGCTAGGGAGGTCAACAGCAATAGGACGTGAATTGGACACACAGCCATGCATACAGTTGATATATATCCATACCCAATATTATGATCAATAAAGTTGATATACACACTGAATATTATAATCAATACACTTGATATACACACAGAATAGTATGATCAGGATATGTGCATACAGCTGACTTTATATACATTACTCATTATGATCGATACACGTTACGTTCAGCTGAGGACATTCATCAGCAATTGTTCTGAGTATGTAAAATAGCTTGTTCTATTCTTTGAAGACACGGAAATAAAAATATCTCCATGAATTATTCAGGACACATACATGTGAATAATTTATTCTTGTCTCTGTGTTCAACTGTCTGGGGACAATGGCTCTAGAAATGACTCTGTGGTGCAAAACTAGAGCTAAATACTGCAAAAGTTATTAAAAAAAACAACCCTATGGTAAAACTGGGTAAAACGTTGCAAAATGCCTTATGGACCCTTAAAGAGAGTTCCATTATCAGCATCATAGTTGGCCCCACAAGGCTTCCTTTTTAATATTCCATATGTTATCTTAATGCAGAGGAAGTAGATTGGGGCCAAAATAGAACGTTCAAGCATTGTTTTTGTTTTTATTGTTGAAAGGGTCTATAAAGGGGGCTGAGTTTGCAACATGGCTAGGTTTGGACGTACCTGGATAGTAGCGGGTGACCCCTGTGGCGCTCCCAAAGGCCTGCCAGAGGAGGGCAGGGTCCTCCCGACTGTTCTCCATGAACACCTTCTCCAGAGCCTGCGTCCAGTTCAGCTCGTTCAGAATCACCGGCGCTACAAGAACAGGGACATTTGTCCTTTCTGGTGGTGGTGCTCTGTGTTTGTATTATTTATTTTCAGCCCTTATGTCTCATTAATACAGTAAAGTACGTACAACAGACTGTTTGTCCAACAAAAGCAAACCATAGATCAATTGGAAATGGAAATGATCCTTTTATAACCACCTTATGGCTGATTTGTATATGAATATGTGATAAGTCAGAAAGCTTTATCGTCTTTACAGATGTTAAATGAGGTTTCTGTTTCTTTGCACATGAACATTTGTTTAATAGTGCTGAATCAGAAATGAGCACATTACGTCCTTACCACCCTTGTAGATGTCTGTGGGGATCTGTACTGCTGTGAATGAATAATTGACATGGTTCTTGAAGTTTGGATCATAAACAAACTCTAACTCCAACGAGTTTGATGGCTCGCTTTCACCCTCCATGGAGTACTACAGATGTAGAGCGAGAAAAACAGACAGAGAGAGAGAGGGAGAGAGAGAGAGAGAGAGATTTAAATTGGACATCTGTGAAACATCTGTGCCTTTGGGTACTCGTTGAGTAAATGCAAAAATAACACATAACGGTAATTTACTGCAGTAATGACTGAGAAGTGCACTGTTAAAATGTCAAGCTATTGAGATAAAACTAGCAATTTGCAACTGCAACTGTATGTAAAGCTGTTCGATGTACTGAAATCTTACAACAGTTAGAGAAGCAAACTGAATAGTCATAACTCACATAGTCCAGGTCTGCTTTGGAATCATAGTACTTCATATCCAGCTCCTACAAAAACATATCAAGTGGATTTTTGAGACATAGAGATTAAAGGAGTAGGCAGCTCCAGCTTTTGAATTTTACTCAATGTAGTGAGATGGTGCACTACCACCAGACGGCTACGAGCACAACCCCCCTGCAGAGCGGCGTGATGTGTGTGTGTGTGCGCGCGTGTGTGTGTGTGAAAGTGTGTGTGTGTGTGTGGGGGTTACTGAGTCAAGGGGCCTGCACTCTGCTCTCCGGCCTAATGGACTGAATCAACCAGAAAGTGGCCTGCCACTGTCTGTAGGACTCAAAGCGACCCCACGCCATGGGCTAAAAACTTCCCGGTGGCGTGCCACGTCAGAGCCACGTTCGTTACATTTGAATGAATTGCCATGGTGTGATTCATGCTGTACTCAGAGTGAGATGCGTGAGCTCTTAAGTCTACACTGTGCTCTGCTAAAGCCTTACTCCCTCACAATATTTTTGCAGGTGTGGCACCGAGGGCACTGCTAACAGGAAGCTGTTCCACTTTAGAGGAACCGGGTACTCGGGAACTGAGGCACACATGAAGGCAATAACTAAGAGGGGGAGAGTGTCCCATTAAACCACAGTATTGTTCTACAGGTTTGGAGTTGTAGAGTTCTCCCGTTCTGTGAATAAATCATAGACTATCCATTTTGAGCAGGAGGTGGGTGGGAAGTAAGTCAAGATGGTAATTTGGGGCAGCGGTGGGTGTGATATGACACAGTGCTGTGGTGGTGGTGGGTGGGGGGGAGCACGTATTCCTGGGCACGCTGACCTTGATGCTGTCCTGCCAGAGGTGCTCCTTCTGCAGACGCTCTGCCTCGCTGGCCAGCCTCTGTGGGTCAAAGGTCAAACACTCGTGTAAGTACTGAAAGACCAATCACTCGGGAGGGCTCAGCTGCAAGACACAAGCTTACTGACGTGAGTTTATTATTGAGGATTTGGCCCAGTTCCTAATATCTCGCAGGCATTAATAAGAAGCTTAGAGGGTGACTCACATTTATTTAAAGTAATACTGATATAGTGTACGTAAGCTGCCGTGAGTTGCAGTTGAGATAAACAGTTCAATTCAAATTAAACATAAATGAGCAATGGATTAATAGACTATCTATAATGGATTTATGACTATCGGATCGAAGCATCACTATGTAATGTTATTATGACATTGAGACTAAAACTGAGGTTTAGAGGATGGTATTGGTTAAAATGATACAGCACTTACACTGAGGGCCTTGCGTTTCTTTGCCAAAAGTTTCTCAATGTCTGATGCCACCCTCTCCACCATATCTTGTGGGTTGTTCTTCATCAGACTGTACTGTCTCCTTTTCTCACTGTAGATCTAAATTAAAAGGTTAATGCAAAGGACAGAATATGACTCATTCTGTAACATAGGCATCATTGTCTATCAGTAACCTTTAAATAAATAACAGCCACAAATGTTAGGGAAAGAAACAAATTCTTGGTAACCAACACTGAAAACTGGGGAGAAAAAAATGAGAGGAGCCAACATTTCAAGAGCACAGAATGGTGAATTTGTGAAGTGAGACTATCTAAATCTAAAAGGCATTAATTCAAATGTAGCCATAAGCAGCGATCATCGGGGTCCAAGCAGTGGTTTGGTTCTTAACGGGAGCATTTACTGTCTAATTACTGTCTGTCTTACTATTTACTGTCTTACTAAACGGAGTTTGGTGATGAGCTAGTGGGTGCCTTATTTCCACCCACTCGGCACATCAACGGTTAGACCAAGAATTCTCGTCGGGAAATTGAAATTCCATTGGAGCTCCAAGAGGATTAGTACACGCAGCCTTACACCACTGTTTACAGCTCTTCGAATCACAATAAAATGTCATTTTTGGTATATAGCTAATCTAGATACACTTATGGGGTGGGTGCTTGCATTTCTTTAGGAATCCGCTGTATTGGTTTGTATAGAAATTAATATTAAGTGACACATACACGTAATGGCGGAAATAGGGCATGGCCGGAAATAGGCGACGTTCCGATAGTGACAGTTTTTGCTACCCAACAGTGGGGCAGTGAAAGAAAGAACTATAATAAAAATTATATTAATACTAACAATAATAACAGTGATAATAATTATTATTAATATTATTAATAATCTTTATTATTAATAATAATCCTTACAAAAACAATAGGGATCCTGCAGTTTTTACTTCTTGGACCCTCATAAAAATCCTCATAAAAAACAATAATTATTGGATTGAGATTATTAGGTATAGATAACTTCAGGCAAAGTACTCACACAAACTCTAAGACAACCGTAAAGACCAATAAATAACTAATTGCCTTTAAATAACCAATAAACCAACCATTCTCAACTCAATCCAGAACTTCTGAAAAGGTGGTTCTTACTGCACATTATGGCAGGGATTAGTAATTAGGCAGTGATCTAAAATAATTATTGTGGGAGAGATAACTCTATTACCCTTAATGACCTATTAGGGGAGATGTACAACAGCAGTAAACATATTTTAGCCTGGGCTGAATCCCCTGATGTTGTGAGTCCTTGTCACTTTGAGCAAAAGTGTCTGGCTAATCCCACTTGCCCATTACCCATAATTTGCAATGCATTTTTTCTGCTTTATCATACAGCAATGCTGGTGATATTTCCAAACTTCATAAAACTATTCTACAAACTGTTCTACAAATACACTACATACTGTATAACCCAACCATAGCATCATGTAAGTTGGTGTGTGTGTGTGTGTGTGTGTGTGTGTGTGTGTGTGTGTGTGTGTGTGTGTGTGTGTGTGTGTGTGTGTGTGTGTGTCTAAAATGAATCTCTCGTTCTACAATTAATACAAAATGGGTGCACTACTGTTTGACAATGACCAATTTCTCACTGTTTATATATTCATAGCTGCAAACACTACTTCAAGTCAAAGCTGAGGCAGGGAGAAATAACACATACAGTACCAAAGCAGAGTGGATGGATCTAGGCTCATATCCTCAACGTATCACAGGCAATGTTATGGCTGCATGGATAACTACACTTTCTCATGGGATGATTTAGGAGAAGAAGAAAGCAGTTCTTTTCTTATGTGCAAGGGTATGCCAGATGCTGAAGTGGCATTGTGCAATGTTTGAGGCTTGAAGAGCTGTGTACCGTTTGAATCTTGGGTAACTCTTTTTTTGGCACACTAGAAAGAGACTGACGTTACCATTATTTTATAAATGGGATATCAAAGATATCCCAAACATTCATGAGGATAAGAAAACGGCAAGAGAAGTCAGGTCTACTGCATAAGCCAAGGTGTGGTATGATACCAGCACATGCTGGTGGTGCTCATTAGTGGTTTAGTTCCATAGAGTTTTCTTAGGCCCATTATCTCTGTAAATTGGGACACCCTGAAGGGCGTTAACCTCATTATATAACTGTGCCATAGCAGAAGCATAGGACACAAGGTCCTCCACAGACAGTGTAGTTATCATACACTAATGGTTGGTGTCACAGTTATCCTGAGTGCTAAAAAATTATAGATGCCAGAACATTTGACTAGCTTTATTTTAGGGTGTCCCGATATAGGGAAATTACTGCCAACTACCAGCCAATCAGAAACGTGCATCAATGAAGCGTAGTTCATCCACCTTTATACACAGGTTTCCATGCAACGTCACAAATAAAATGTGCATGCAATTAAGGGACAGAAAGCAGCAAAGAGCACAAGGAGTTGTTGTGTTGTTGTGTAAGAATTCAGCACAAGGAGTTGTTGTGTTGTTGTGTAAGAATTCATGCCTTCACCAAATAAAAATGGCGGAGGTGACATAATGTCGTACGTCAAGTGTGTATTAAATGTCAGTGGACTACTAGGACATTGTGGCTTGCCTCTGAGTATCTTTTGCCCCGTGGCTGTGTGTATCTAGAAATGTTGGTAAATGAGAAATGTGTCTATATACTTAATTTCTCTTTGACCCAATTGTTTACCTAAGGTCATTAAAGTAACAATTAATATGTAAAGTAACAGGAAAGTAACAATTAGGCATGCTCACCAAAGAGCATACATACTCCATTTTAGATAAGTTGTTCATTGAATAACAGACAGATGTTATTGATGTGAAAAGCCCTGAAGATTGAGTGGTGTGGTTCAATTGGAGTCAATCTGTCTGTGTGGAAAAAAGCCCATTTGAATTTTCTAGATCAAACATGCCACCAGCATGTCACAACTCACATTAACAAGTGCACCGATTACCAATCCATCCTGCAGTTGGGATTCTCAAATGTAGCTTTTCTATGATGACTTCTGAGCAAATAACTTCAGTGCAATGGGAAAGGAACACCAGTTAAAGAGCAGTAGTGACATCTTTGTAGCAGCCAACATACTTGCCTAAGAAACACCACTATCAGTAGGCTACAGATGGCATAGATAAAAGCTAGCTAGCTAACTTACACTAATCTCGTTTGTTTCTCTTACATTTTGTGCAGACTATTCAGTACAAAAATCAAAATGGATTAATTGATGAAAACCCTTCCAAAACAAAGTACCAGCTGTGAACAAATAAATGAGCTGATACAGCTGAATGTTTTTTCAACAAAATATCATGTGTCAATACATGGTGGAGAAATCCAATAATCTTTCCCTTTTCTCTCTCCCTGGCTGAGTGATACAAACAGCTGTAGGCGGAAACACCCAGCTGGTAGATTCATGCCCATACGCCAACGCTAGATCCTCCTACGGCTGCATTACCAGCCCAGGTCAGAGGTCAGGGTAGAGGTCAAGGATCAGCGCTGAGCCAATAAAACTGAGAGAACAAGTGTGAGTGTTCACCGTAAGTCACAACTCTGGGGAAAGAAAAGCTGGCAGTGTGCATTAAAAATCCATTGAGACATTCTCAGAATTATTAAGTCATCCATTCCTATTCTTAACCAACATAGTTGATGCGCACCAAATACGCCTTCCGTTTCTATTCTCATCTTTTGTTCTGCAACTATAAATGGCATGGTTGGAGAACAAAGAGTTATTACCTACTGATTACTACTGATTGATTGATTTATTTATTTATTTACTTACTTACTAACTACTTTACTGTCCAAATTCTCTTCTGTATCCAAACAAATTATGGAAAAAAGATGAAAAGGCAAAGAGATTTAAAAAAAAAAAAGAAAAAGGCTCTCCGGTATGAGTCATAATCCCTGGTGACATGAGATCCACAAATGATATGAGTATTTTACGCTGCACTGCAACTGCGAGAAAGAAGCCCGAGTGCAGTAAGAGGGATTTAGGGGCTGGGCAGGGGATGATGGCAGACGCTGAAGAGGCCCTCGATCTAGAGCACCGTCCACTATCCTGTACAAGACACTCGGAAAGGATTATGGGTAAATTAATGAAAAAAAAAGAACTCAGGCTCCCATCAAGGCTTTACCGGAGGCGGCCAAACCATCTGTTCAACGCTCACACAGGAGCAAAGGCACGCGCTCGGGCGTCCGGCCCGCTGTCATGCCCTCCCTGGCGTCTGTCATGGCAAGCAGAACACACCTCCAGAAGTCTGTCGCTGCAAGCCGGATATACTCCCTCAACACGGCTCATCATCATACCATGAATGATAACCCCACCCCAGACAAGCAGGAAAACACTGCTGGTTTTTTTTTTGAGTGCAGCTGTACAGAATAGGCATTTTGTATTGATATGAGGAGTTGGTTTTCTGTCAAAACAGCAATCAAAAGAGTAGAATCCTCATAGGTAAAATGCAAAACACAAATCAAGTATACTTGGCCTATAAACCTGATTTACATTTTACATGATGAGCATTTTTGACATAATAACACTAATAGGCTACTAATTATTATACGACTGCAAGACAAAAGGATCAATAATAATAAATGGCGAAGATTTTGTCATAGACTTACAAATGACTAAAACCACCAACTCGCAAGACCAGCCAACAAAAGAAGAGGTAGAGTGCATACGCTCCCTCTGAATTATAGCACACAGCTCCATCCTTACATACAGTATCTCACAGAACGCATACATGATTTGGTCCCAAAATCTTTACACATGAATCAACCAAGAAGCAGCAGGCATGCAAGAGGTCTATGCCCACATTCATGCCATCACAACAGGGCTCGGCACTCAACCTAAATCAACACAAGCTGCTTGTGAGGTTATGTCTTATTAGGTCTGCATACTATTGGAATTTGGCCAATATTCAATATGACATTTTCAAACCCATTTTGGCTAACTGCAGATGCCGATACCATTATATACATGTCTTGATTCATTTAATTGAAGAGAACACCCACAATACAGTTAACCAGTTACTCGTCTTGAGATGGCCGACTGATTTTAGAAACAACATAAATCATTTCAACTTGAATTAGATGCAAATTATGGCACATATATTTTCTATTCCTACTTTAATAGGTCTGTATGATGCTTCCCCTGGGACTGGACCAGCTTATCACATCAGCAGAAATATTCATATCTGTTGATGATGATAATTAACTTATTTGTTGCATAATGGCTGCCATGCATCAACCAGGTGGGTGCAACACTGGTGGTGTTTAGCGAGGTCAGGCCTACCCCTTCACTGTAAAATGCTTTTGGGTGTACTATAAGCACTATAAATGCAATGTGTTACACTATAGGATCATTTCTAAGCCCACCTCTACCTGTCTGGCCTGATTTGCAATTGGCAACTTTCCTCAGAACTCCGATATTGCCAGACACACACCTCCCCATATTTGCACATGAAAGGGGGTCTACAGCAGACAGGGCAGCAGCAGGCAGGAGGAAGGAGGAAAATGAACAGCTGACCCTCCCTCTGGGGGAAAGACCACACCCATCACCACCCTGTCTCCGTTCAATTATTCACGCTCCAGCTGTCTGCATGAGTGCATTCCATGAGAGTTGTAAAGCAGTGATCATTCACCATCACCAACACACACACACACACACCACACAGTCCGATAGGCACACTCACCCCCTTAAGTTGCTGCGCTCCACTGATGTGCTGCAGTACTCTGTCAATCTCCTGCTCGATACGCCGGGCCCAGTGCATGATCCTGAGGGGGCACACAGTACGAAATGAGTTAGCAGAGAGGAGAGGGCAAGCAAGGCTGCTATGCACACAAAACACATAGCACACAAAACACACACATTTGAAGAAGATACGGCAGGTAAGGCACCATCCATTTCTCAAGGTCACACAGTTTCAGCCACAAACACCATGAGCTGAGCTGAGCACAGAAACAACAACCTCAAACACGCTCAATTTCTAAACCAAATCCTGCAGAATATCTGATAGGCTATTTCAGAGCAGCCAAGACCAGCTCATGATATGTAACCATCATGACATGGCATTTCATGATGTACTCCAAAAGCTATATTTATTTGTAACTATATTGTAACTATATTTCGCCCGAAGTAGACATCTCAGACCATGTTGACCATCCCACTGTGAAATTTGAATCGCAACCAAAAAATATATTTATTCCACCATGTGGTACAGTAATGATGTAGTGTCCATGGTACTGAATGGTTAAATGACTTAATGTCGCCTTATGGCATTTCTCTGTGTAAACAACCCCAAAGAAAGACAATTTTACAGAATGCAGTCAATCTGAGCAAAAGTAATTTTTGCTAGTCCAATGAACCATTTTGTGGATTATATCATTAGCACGTCTCCTAAAACTTTTCAACTGAAAGGATAGAAGGCTGTGTAAGACACAAAGATTTGCCCTGACATCTGAACTAAACTAAAATCAAACAAGAGTGTTACACTCCAATTAGTTTTTTGTATGCTGATGAAAGCTGTGTAAGCCTATCTGTCAAAACAGACTCAGCCTTCTCTGCCCAATTCTGAAACATCAGTACTGAATACACCACATCCGTAACTAGGGCGACTGAAACACAACTGCATCATCAGCAACAGACATCTATGTTGTGTCTTTGCTTGATTGAGGTATTTATAACAGTTTATTATTCTGAACTCTTTGCTGCAAGCCATGTTTCCTGTCAGTGGCAATTTAGCCTTCACTCACTGATTGACACCATGACAACAAGATACTGATCCAAAGATGTTTTTAAGTCATATACGCACAACTCAGGCAGCACTGCTGTCAACCCATCATATTTACTTCATCGGCTCCAACCAGTAACCTCTGCCTACCAGAGTGAACACGCAAATTAAAAAACCTAACTCAACCCATAAATAAACCTAACCAAACCCATAAAATACCCTAACCTGACCCATAAATAACCCTAATCTAACCCAAATAACCCTTACCAGGATGCTAGTACATAATGGGCTCTTCACTCATCTGGTTCAAAGATGACCAGTTATCACCTAGCCACACTTACCCAATCCAGATATTTTCCGCTGTTGGTGGCCACTTTACATCTATTCAGTTTTTTTCAATATCGGCATTAAACAAATGTACACGGTATTATAACTATGCTCTTTCACAAGACTGAATACCACAACACCGGTATGCCATTGCAACCATAGATCACCCATAGCCTCATCCTCTCAGCCCCAAGAACACATTTTGTGGATCTCATCAGTAAACATACCAGTGCCTTGGAGAGGACCTTATTGGGTCATTGTGGATGATGGCCTTCTCATCCTTCCACATGCTATCATGAGTCCTCTCCGCCTTGTACTAAGACTATTTGGTGGAGCAGCAGTATCGTCACCGACTGGCAATTGATTGACCTGGGTTCGATTCCCAAATCCTCTCCTGCGAGTCCCAGTTTCTTTGGATAAAAGCGTCTGCTAAATACCAGTCAACTTTAACTTAAACATCAAGACAGGGCTGGATGTGCCAACACCATGGAAATCACAGTCCTGGTCCATGTAATTGTCATGTTCATTATGTAATGGTCCATGCTACTGGAGCCCAACTCATCACCCCTGTGTTGGTCTGCCTGCCTAAGCAGTAATAAATGGTTTACAACAGCCTGTAATCTTACACCTACACAGTTCAGTTCAGTTATGTTACTTTGCTGTTGTTAAGCTTTGATTCTGCCCTCACAGTGTATAAGTATTTTGCGTACTTTAATTGCAATATCAGGGTGAAGGACAGCTTTAATCGTAATGTTTGTTTTGGTAATAATAATAGATTATGAGTTATAGGGGGTGTCTTTTAGTGCTATGTAGTATTGACAGTTCCATAAAAAAACACTCTTTTAATTTGAATGCAAGGAAACTGGATGACTAAAACGATAGTGTGGCTTGGGTCTCTTACATCTGTCTTATTGTCATTTTGAATGTCTCTAAACTGCATTTTTTTTATTTATCTAAAATCCTCTTTTCCTAACGTCTTGTTACTATTGACCAACTTGATGTTTTTAATATGTTCAATTATAGCAGTTCTGCAACTCATACGAGGCTGCCAGTGCCCCCTGGGGTCTCCTGACCAGGCTTGATCCATCTATAGTTTCATTGGCCTTCATGTTCCTATTCCAGCTATTTCATTTTACTGTTTAATTTATTCTATATCTAACATCTAAAGCGTCCTTCATTTGGTATGTGTGGTGGTGTCGTGAGCTGTAAATAAAGATAAAAGAACACTACACTGTTAGGACACTGCCTGACAGAGAGATGCTTCAAACGTCTGTTCATTCAGCTGTTCCCGTGAGAACTCATTCATGCTGAAGCACCGGAGGTGTTTGTTCCTGTACCTTTTCTCTGTTTTGTGCTCAACCTCGGAATAACCTCACTCATCTTTGACTGACTGACTTGACTGTTTTGATCTTGGAGGTGATGTCAAAATATGTTGATAAACTATGTATAAAAACAATAAGGAAATGTTTCACAAGGGTGCATGAACATATTTAGCTAGCGTATACAATTGAGCAGTGTGGCTCAGTGTGTGAGTATATGGGTGAGAGCGTGAGAGTACGTATCATCCTAAGGCAGCTAAAGCACTCTTGGACCTTGGAGAGTGTGCTCCATTTCCTACACACTCTACCTATTCCACTGGGACTCGCATAGTGCGCCTCAGTCTGGCAGAGAGCTGATGGAACAGATAGCACACTCACTGCCGCCCCCATCCCCTCACACACACACACACACACACACACACACATGCACAAGCGAGAGAAGGAACGACTAAAGGAGACATACAGGAACCGCATAGAAAATGCTGTGACCCATATTCAGCTCCTCAAAGATGGGAAAACAATCATGAAGGTGTGGCTGAGCCGAGCAGGAGACAACCAGAGCCACGGAGGAGACGGGGCACGATCCAGTGACACGCCGGGAGACGACGCATACCAGACGGCAAAAACAGGAGCAGCGGAATTTGATAAGGGAGGCATGAGGCTGACATGAAGAGAGTGCCATGAGTGGGTGAGAGAGAGAAAGAAAGAAAGAAAGAAAGAAAGAAAGAAAGAAGGGGGAGGAGAGAGAAACAGAGAGAGAGAGAGAGAGAGAGGGAGGAAGGCAGGCAGGCAGAGCTAAGGGCTGTTGGTTGGACTGGGGGTGGAAAAACAGAGGGAGGAGTTGACAGAGGGAGGGAAAGCGCAGCCAAGAGAGTGGGAGAGAGAGTATAAATCCTGACTGCTGCTGCAGCATTAATACTTAATTGGACAGAGCTGCTGCTGCTCCTTGCTATGCCTGCCTGGTACTGTTTGCCTGTATGGAAGAGCCAGGTGGACTGAGGAACAGCCATTTGTTTCACCGCGCTCAGCAGAAAACTGTGGGCTGAGGGGAGAGGGCTGCCACCTTCTCCCCTACAGTGCAATTTATCATCCACCCCAGTCCCCTTGCACCCCACACTTCCTTGTTACAGCAATCCCCTACCTCCTCCCCTCATTGGACCACCAGCCGCCCAGTCCAGTAAATCAAACTCTGATTGGAGGAGACTTTTTTCGCTTTCTGTCCCAGGGACTACTGTTGCATCTGGCAAATCTCTGTGACTCCCATATAGGGCATGACTGGAGATTGTCTAGGGAGGGGGAGCTCCTATGGCAAGCACCAGCTGTGACTGCCTCCTCCTCAGATCTGAGTAGTTGTAGAAAATATGAACAGAGAAAGGGATTAAATGCAGGGGTTCAGCAAGGATTACAATTTCAGACCTTGCTCCAGGGCTTCCAATCCTTAACCATGATACCAGGTCCATGATTACACCAATACCGCAGCTGGATCAAAACATCCTTGAACACTAGCATAAGCTGCGCCTTAGTCAGCTCTACAAAAAAAAAAGAACCATGGGGAAATTATTCTCAAGGCAAATGATTAACAACCACGACAGAGTCTATCTGGTCATTCTGTCTATTAAAGGCATTAAATAATCTCATGGTTGGTCCATGGCGTTAGCCTTGCGCACACGGGGGCTGGCTGATAAGCGCTCTCCATGTCTCCAGCCAAAAAACGTACATCACACCATCAAGATACATCGCTTGTGCTGTTGCCACAAAACAAAAACTGACACGTTTGAAACAAAAACAACAGATATTGTGTTTAACAAATGATATCTGCAAGGTGGGCTACCACAAGGGAAACAAGATCACACATCAGACACATAAAGATCACTCAATATCATACACATTTCAGGCATATTAATAACATTATTTCTAATACGCGGATTCATGTGGTATGATGGATTTAAGCACGAGATTAAACGCAGGCGTAAAACACATGAAACCGCACAGACGGAAAACTATAAGTCAAAGCAGTAGTTAGGCATATCAATCGGTGGGTTAGCATCGAGAGACATGTTGTGTATTCGTATAATCTACAGAATAATATTTTCAAAACATCCCAGGGAGTAACAGAGTGGTTTGCTATAAAGATGGATTGCATGCATGCTCCTGCCGCACCACAGCATATCACACATGAGACACACGCATAGCATAAAGCCTTGATCTGGACCCTTGCAGTCAATGAACACAAAAATACGACTTTTCAATAAAGAGACTTACGTGTACTGCTGGGGAAACCTGTGACTATCCACTCCAAGCCATGGTACGCAAAAAATTAGGATTATCTGGACGGATATTAGGCAGGCGATGCTGCACGGCTGTGAACATATCGCCATTTTCCATTAAAAAGCCAAAGAGCAAAAATAAAAACCATGCAAGACCAATTCTCGTGAAACGAGGTAAGGCGAGTGGTCTTTAGGATTCGTATATTTTTGAGTACATGCTACCAGTTAAACTAAAGGCGATGGCTGATGTGTCCCATGCTTAGTGATCACTTGAAGCTGCTGCTGCCTTGATGCTGCGGAGTCGCACGCGCGCTCGCTCGCAGTGAGCAAGACAGGGAGCGGGTACGAATCAAGGCGCCCAAATCACCCGAGACACAGCAGGGCACAGATTCTCGTGCTCTGACGTAAGTTATGCATATTTTAACATGCTCCACGCAACATTTAAACACTGTAATGCTCTCATCTTTATGAGCCTTTATGTCTGCAATGTCCAATCTGTTAGACACCAGCATTGAGTCCCAGCCTACAACTCAATGGGATCAATCACCTGTGATTTAGGCTACTCTGTGACAGTAGATGGGCTTTTTTAGTCCTATATATAGTGAGTCCCCGGTTGTAGTTCACCCCATAGCTTATAAATTCAATAGACACCCAAGACATTTTTTGTCACTACTGGGGTGAGTAAAATCAATAGGCTCCTTTGTACGCTGGCAGAATGAGGTGAGAGCTATTCAATTATTTGCCATCTTCCCCCTTATTGTCATTAGGATCACAAAATGTACACAAAACCCATCTGTGATCGTCAGCATGGTTTGGCTTATCTCTATCAGCAAGACTGCGTGGGAGGTAGCTATCTGTATCGCTGCCAACCTCAGCCTCTGGTATCTTGGTTTGCCAAGGAGATCCAGGAAAATGAGCTATATTCTGTTTCAGTGTATTCAGTCCTACATAGAAATGCTATCATGTTTACTGAATATAATTTTACTGGCAAATACATTTTTCATTGAACCTAACTCATGGTTGTGGCGCTATAGTCTATATCACTTCCAACACAATAAACAGACATTAACTGACATTAACATTGTTCTGACCTTGTTGATAAAATCTCCAGTGCTTGTACTTCATAGCTACAGTACATGACCTCTTAAAATTACAATGCTGGAGCCAACTGATCAACACTGTTGGCCAACTAACTCAGTACCAAAATTACCTTCCCTCATTCCCTTTCTCTTTCATTGTTTTCTCTGGCCTGGGCTCACGCAAAAGGCATTGATTGGTGGTACACAGCTCTACCGCAGGCCAGCTACTATACGTACTGTTATGCAGTATGTTCCTGCCTGTGCCATCTTAGACCTGATTCTCTTCACCTGATCACCACAGAAAGGCATGCAGCAGGCCAAACATGTGAGAGTTACACAAGGCAGGAGGCGGACAGTACAGGAATTCACAGCTCTGAGGAACCTCTGGAGAGATTAAGTAACAAAATGCTGCTGGGGGGAATCAGGTGTTAAGTAAAGGGTCTAGGACATGTGACACAACACGGATTTCACTCACATCCTAGCCCGTAGGGAGCACAGCACACAGACATGTACACAAACACACAAGTGTGTACGCGTACATAGACACACACACACACACACTGTTGTCATGACAAGAACAACCCCAACATTCTGTATAATGCAATTTCAGCGACAGAGCCAATCAAAAGTTCTGTTTGCAAGTTTTGCAAAGTTTTTTTGGATATCTCTTAAATTGAGCCAATAGTACTTTAATGATTATTTAAAGCTCTGAAGGAAACTGTGAAGGACACAGCATTTGTGGTGTCCACCTGCTTAGCCACTGACACTATAAAGAGACAACATTTGTTGACCTCTAAAAGGGCAGTCTTCAACCAAGAGTGCTATACTTGTCACCCCAGCAGAATTTCAGCCTTTTCCCGACCCCTCTGCTGACAGACTGACAACAGACAGACTATAATTACTGAACACACACTTCCTGCTGCTCTCCCTTGGGAGAGAAATCCTCTCCTAATTGAAGTAGATCTCTGGGGGTTATTGAACTGTTTCAAAGAGAGAGCTGGGGACTTGGTTAGAAAATGAGACTCACAGTTACTGTATAACACAGTTACTGTATACAAACAAAATTATATTTTACGAGTCGATGTCTGAGAATCAGAAAATGTGGGCGCCAAAGACAAGGGGCATATAGAGAGACCACAAAGAGTGCTGACAAGCAAGTCATGCACTACAGTTATAAAGTAAAAAAGGAATTTATGAGACTTGAATAAAAAAAAAAAATCACTTTCAGGCTACTGGTACTGTACATGCACTTCAGTATCCCGGTTATGATCGGTATTTTGAAGTATTCTGTTTTTGTGTTTGCGCATGTAAACATCATATCCCGATTTCAGACCAAAATTAGGATAAGCTTCACAACCAGGATAATGAAGTGCATACACATAGTCATTGTGACTGCTGGTGCATCTAACAGTAGGCATTAGAAAACGTGTTGAGACGGGAAGGTTTTGAACGCACCCCCCTCCTAGTCCCATTTGACCTTAGCGTGGTGTAATCCCCACTCTGCATGGGAGTCTGTTTCTGGTACCCAGCCTGAATATGAATGGCAGGTTTAATTAACCTGACCTTAGCGGCACCAACCCACTATGATTCCACAACTCCTCCGGAAGAGAGAGGGAGGGCAGGGGCCTGCGTCGTGAGTGCCACTTAAGATGGTTTTAGCCTTTGCCTTCTGTTTTCCAGTCCGTCTAATATAGACTAGATTTTGAGCAGGTTAAGTGTGTAGCTTCATGCTGTACAATAATACATTTGATGGCATAATACAATTTATTTATTCCTGTTGAAGATAAAGTGAATGTCCAAACATTTTAAAAACAACTCCCAAATGTTTTCTAACTTTAGACAATGTACATGCTTTCAACTCTTATCCGGGGAGAAAATAAAAATCAGATAATCTCCCGCAGTCTTCCTGCACTTTAGAAATCAACTCTCATTTGTAAAATATGAAACAAAGTTCAGGAAAGGTGGTTGACCTGATGTTAAATGGTCATGGTGCCATCAAAATGCACACTGCTCTGCCCCCTTGTGGTTACTGGCTAGATCTTTTCACTCAGGATTCACAAGGCATAGAGATGACAAAGATATCATTTTTTTACCACGTTTTGAGCAAAATGTAATTATTTTATTTCTCAATTAATTTTAATTTCAACATTTCCAAAACAAAATCAGCTCACAGTATTGTTAAAGGAGTCAGCACAGCAGACAGTTCAAAAAAATCACTCTTGACAGAGGTCCTGTAAATTATTCCATACACATCTAAATGTGTTATAATAGACATGGGCGTGAAATGTCCAATGACGTGTTCATTAAAAAAATCATGTCTCTAGTATTTTGAATTACCCTTGTGTATGAAGTGTGTTATATAAATAAACCTGCCTTGCCTAGGAGATCTACAAATTCACAAGTGATTATGAGAATCTGAGATGAGATGGGAGAGAATGGAGAGGAGAGGTGATATGAGATAGAAATGGAGTCTAGCAGCATTTAATGAGCACCTTGATTCATCCCTGTATGGTTACATATTAAAGATTCCATATGAATGAATTCTTTCCCTACCGTTTTAGCAGATAAGACACTCTTTAACTGCTCAGTAAAAACTTTAGTGCCAAAAGAACTCCTGAGACAATTTATTAAAGCAACTGAATAAGTATGCAATGCAATGCCATATACCGGTATATAGTTTTTCCCCATTAAAGTTAGCCTTTGGTGTAATCAGAACTCTGTTGAAGATTAACTTTAATAAACTTAGATTTGGATATGTGCAACATCGCAGTCAGTAGAACTGGAGAATAATAAAGTTGCTGAATCGCTTCCTAACATGGAAGGAAAAAGAGAGAAGGACAGAGGCTGGAAAGGGGGAGAGGGGGAGAGGGGGAGGGAGAGAAAAGGAAAGGTGGAGAGGGGGAGGGAATAAAGGGAAAAGAGTTGAGAGAGGCCACACAGGTCTGCAGTGTCATGACATAAAGCCGACCAGGTGTGAGTACAGGTGATGTGAGTGCAGGTGTTCATGATAGCCTCCCCATCACACATGAGGACGACGCATCCTACACAGCACTGGTCTCATGGTGCTGATGCTGCCACTGCTGCAGACCTGTGCAGGAGACTAGGCCAGACAGACACCAGAGAGGAAGGAGGAGAGGGGAGAGAGAGAGAGAGAGAGAGAGAGAGAGAGAAAGAAAGAAAGAAAGAAAGAAAGAGAGAAAGAAAGAAGGCAAAGGAGGGGGGGGGGTGGTGGTTTTGGGTAGAGGGCACGATTCCAGGACAGCTACTCAAGCTTCCCCAAGTAGAGCAGGCACACTGGCCAGGGCTGGTACCAGTCTCTCATACACCTGGATGCCCCTCAGGAAGACCTGCTCGTTCAGGTGCTCGTTGTGGTCATGCAGGAGGATGGGCGTGTGGTTCATTGGTGAGAAGCCGATGGCTGGAAGACCCACCTGTGGACATGGGCAACAGTCATCACCACTGGGTCAGAGGTGAACATTTTCTTTTTTTTTTCATTTGAAACTACACCCAATTGAAATAACATCTACAGTCCAATGTTGATGATTGGTACCAAAACAAAACTCATAGGAAGTCATATGAGGGGATTGTTTGTTTGTTTGTTTGTTTACATTTATGCATTTAGCAGATGCTTTTATCCAAAGTGACATAGAAAATGACAAATAACATTCAAGCTAAGGACAAAGGACAATAAATACTACCACAATAAATACAACTATCAGAGGATGAGAGTGCAGATGTTTAAGTACTCGTCAAAGTGGGGTCAAAGGAGGTACCACAATAAATACAACTATCAGAGGATGAGAGTGCAGATGTTTAAGTACTCGTCAAAGTGGGGTCAAAGGAGGTACCACAATAAATACAACTATCAGAGGATGAGAGTGCAGATGTTTAAGTACTTGTCAAAGTGGGGTCAAAGGAGGTAATGGCAGAATAAGAAGGTATAGACCCTTTCAACAATAAAAACAAAAACAATGCTTGAACGTTCTATTTGGGCCCCAATCTACTTCCTCTGCATTAAGATAACATATGGAATGTTAAAAAGGAAGTCTTGTGGGGCCAACTATGATGCTGATAATGGAACTCTCTTGAAAGGGTCTATAGGGAAGTAGTAGGAGGAAGAGAGGAAGTGTAAGTGCATAGTAAATGCATGGAAAGTGCATGTTAAGTGTGTGGGGGTTGTGTTAGGTGTTTGTTTGTGTGAAAGGCAACAAGAAAAACACATCAAGAGAGAGGAGGGAGAGGGAGACGAATCTGAAATACATACAGCTCGGATAAAACGGCTGTCGGTGGCAGCAGGAAAGATCTCCTTCGTCAAAGTCATGTTCCTGTCAAAGACAGAACAGCAAGAACACATCATTCCACTAAAGCACTGGCCTGAGAGTCTACAAAGTGTCAGAGAATGAGATAGAGACTGTATGAGTGTGCGTGTGTTTTCTCACATGCTTTTGCAGGTGGAGCTGAAGGTGTTCCACCATGGGTCAGTGTCTTCAGTAGACGTTGTGTTCTGGTCCATGTGTTTCTGTGGAGGGACATAGCACAAACTGCACTAAGAGTCAGGAACATCACGATAACCTCCATAACATCACCCTAAGGAACATTACAATAACATCAAGGGGCCGTATTCACAAAGCATTTCATCTTACCACTAGGAGTACTCCTAAATCGCACTGAAACTTTTTAGCTAGGAGTTTTCTCTGAAAACCTATTCACAAAGCCACTCAGACCTACTCTTAGTAAGGAAAAATTACAAGTCCTAAGATAAGAGAAGAGCTCCGTTGCTATGGTTGACATCATTACTCATGCACAAGCTTGATTGAAGTGGCCACCTTGATTGGCTGGTGATTATAACGCAGGAATGATGCAAAAACCTCCCCTACGATGAAGAGTGACAGGTGATAGGTCTTTGCTGGTGAGAATGCGTGCGCTACACAGGCACAGAGCAGGCCGGGAGACGGCAGAATAAATAGCCTAAATGAATAAAGAGTAAGCACATAGCCTAGTACTGCAATACACTACGGATCGATGCAGTATCTTTGCAACACTTTTATATTCATAAGTAGTTTATGTACTGATGTTTATTTATGTTTCTGAAAATGCATCCTTGCATTTACAGACAGAATCATGGTTGGATTGAACATTTTCTATTATGTGTTCTTCAACATAAATTAAATTTTTTTTCATTCTGTTCCTGTACTGTCCCTGAGTATATTTGTGTGTGACTATGTGTTTAGAGATAAGAGGGAATATTATGGTTTTGCAGCGTTTCTCTATTCTGCATGGGTGTATCCCCTAGCCTAGAAATCTAGACGCACCCTAGCGGCGGCAATTTAATTTGCTCAGCCTGTACGTCTAGTATCAAACCATAGGGATTTCTATTGGCTAACACCGTGGATGTTATTCAATCACAGCGCTCTATTTTGTTAGAGAGTCTTAAGGCGGGCTTAACAGGATAACGACAGTCCTGCGACGGTGAACAAGGAAGGTGGCTATGGCGAACGAAGAGCGGTTGTTTGAATCGGCGTTGGCGTCGTTGGTGGAACACACTGCCAGTTCCTACAAGGGCAGGGACATCCTTTTCCACTTTCAAAAAACTCCTGAAGACCCAGCTCTTTAGAGAACATCTACTCTCATAGCAACACTTACAACAACTCTTACTGATCCTAGCACTCACCAGCCGTTAAACTGACAAGTAACTGTTAAAATACAGCACTCACCGACGCACTTATTCTTACTGTACTAATGTGTTTTTTTTAAACTGTCCTAAAATTGTGAGAATTGTTCTAAAACTTACTGTTTACCATGTTGTTAGTCGCTTTGGTTAAAAAAGCGTCAGCCAAATGTAATGTAATGTAATGTAATGTAATGTCAACTTTGGAGAAGTTGGACTTGTGCTTTTCTTTGAAAGTTGAGAAACACAATGCACTGAAGTCATTCCTTTCGAAGAAGAATGTATTTGCCGTTTTGCCGACCGGATACGGATATGGTCGTATCCGGTCGGCAAAACAATTCAAAAATTGTAGTTTGAAAGACAATTCTCTGCCCGCCCCTTGGATTAAGCGAGGTGAATGGTTCGATGCCAGACTATACATTTCAATGATATAGGATGGCCCGCCAGGCTATGTATCCCCTGCATTAGTAGCTATCTGCTCTAGATTACCAGGTTGGCACTGATCAGGGTGGGATGACCAACGCAAACTCCTGTTAGCCTGGAAGGATACTTAAACCCTGACCATTTCCTTGTTTAGTTAGAGCAGCTGGTGGATCTTTATGCAAAGTCATGCTGTCTCTCCCTTGATGCATCATTGTAAATAGAAGTCTGTTGGAATCGTGATCACTGCCTTACTAGGTCTTCATTCATCTGTGGTACCAAAATTACCACCAGATGGCAAAATCAATCTATGACAACAAAAGAGAGGGCATCAAAAATCTGAAACTAGATGGAAACTAAAATTAATTGTACAAAATTCTATAACAAATTATCTGCCGTACAAAGTGGAATCTATGGCACTACTTTATGCTCCTATTGAGTGTACCAGCCAATTTATCATGCAAGATATATAGATGTTCAGTTGATTAGGCCAGTTGACCGACCTGGGCAAACTTATATGTGATGCCTTCACCAGCCTCCTGACACCACCGTTTTATCTGTTCTTCAAATTCCTGTGGAAGAACATATATCATTATATCAGATATTTCTGTAAACTTAACAAACACGGACAATTGTATATGAACATTTGTGCCACATGAGACAGATCAATATAATGAGAATGCCATTTTAAAATACACATTTTAGCCCCCTCGTAGTCCATATTCAGTATGTAAGAAAGCAATCATTTGTTAATTCATCTTTGTTAAATTAGAAGACCTGTTTCTGTTGTGTACACATACCTGAAGGTTGACTGTTGGTGGAATCCTCATGTCAAAGCTGACGTCCATCTCAGCAGGGATGACATTGTACGCCACTCCTCCATTCACCATTGTCATGTTCACAGTGGTTACATCACCCAATGTGAAGCATTCACTGATGTCCAACCTGTCACACCATCACACACACTCACGTTCTTGTTCTTGAGGTTGTGAGGTTTAAGTGTATTTGTACAATGACTTTCTTTATGGGAAGGACTACATGGGTTGGTGGGTTTACTTCAAGGTCAAGTTTATTCATTACATTAAACGGCATAAAGCGAAATCCCAAACAAATTTTAAGGAAAGAAATATATCACACTTAAATATCAAAATATTATACTAATGCTTCAGCATAGATGCTTGTTCACTACGTTTACAAGCTCAGTGCCTTACCTATGCTTCTCTTTCTCTCTAAAGTCCAGGAAGGAGTTGATGATCTTTCGCTGAAAACAGAGCACAGTTAAGATAGGTTAGAGATTTTCAATTTTCCAATTTCTTTTTCAACTAAAAGATTACATTTATTTGTCCATACCACATACAGACCGTAATTCATAATATTCTCCCATTCTATGGATATTAGCGCACATTAGTCCGAGTTCCTGTCTACACCTGAAGTGGAGACTGCAGACTCACCAGCTTCTCTGCGGCAGTGTTCTCCACAAATCTGGAGCCGTGGCCAGGACTGCCCGGGCAGTGAACCGTGATCCCTGACCGAGCAAAACATGGAAACACATTTTAACAGTCTTCAAACAAACAAACAAACAAACAAACAACAAAGTTGAAGAGGCACATATACAGTAAGTAGTAATAGTAAGGTAATAGTGTTAAGAAGTGTTAAAAATCAACACTGTACATACACCAGGGGCTCCGCTCCCCATAAAACACAGTATACGCTTCTCCAGGGTTAGCCAGACCTGCAGATACATAAACACAGTCATGCAAACATGCAACACAATGAGCTAGCATCAGGAATGTCAGTAAGAGATTAGCATGTGGAACCATCTTAAAGCTTAATTGGAGAAAATATCCTTTTTCCTGATGCAGAACTGAAGAACAGTCTATTTTTTCCTTATTGTAAACATGCAAAATGTGTATCTAACCACTGGGCTGTTAATTAATGGACCTGAATTAGAAGACGGAACAACTGCTGGACCGCCAATCACACACAATAAAACAACCGTTACCATGCTTACAGTGTCTGAGAGCTGCAACTGAAGGAGAACTTGAATGTGTTATACCTTCATCAAGTGCAAAGCCGATGTTCAGCTGCTTAAACTCTGGGTGCTTTATGAAAGTCTCCATTCCTTTGTGGCCTCCTACTTCTTCATCTGAAATTCAGCAGATATTGGCTGAATCACTTCACAGGCTGTTGCTGTATAAATTACTGCATTTCTGTCACTGCATGAATATGGAGTCAGACTCTCTTATGTTACTCACCTGGGACAAACATCAAATGAATGGTGCGAGCAAACTTCTTCCCTTCAGCTTTCAGTCTCCGGATGGCCTCAATGTACCTGAGAGATCCCATCAAAAAGAACTGACATTTCACGAGGATAAATATGAAGCCATGCAATGATGACTTAACCAGCTGATGACCTACTTTATCTTCTTAGGAATCAGTAGAGTTCTATAAATGATTCCAGGCTGAATCCCCACATATTCATGGTATTCCCATTGGTAGAGCAAAGTTATTAACTCACTGTATGGTGACAGACTTCATATCCTGTGTCCCTCTTGCATATATGTTGCCCTCTGCGTCCTTGACGGCAGCAAACGCGTCATATTTCCAATGCTCCTGGGATTTTGGAATAGAAACAGAGTTTAGGGGGAGGAGATAGCCACGGTCCATCTTTAATACCAGGCCTGAAATAGGTGTCCAAAAGTAATACCGAATACACAGGAACAACGTCTGTATGGGAGTTCAGCAGGATGGACCGCAGGGCAGGATTGGTGCCGACCCATGTCATGATGGCAACTACCCTGCCAGGGCACACCTGGATAGGTAATGCACAGGTGTGAATGGTGTTACAGGAGTCTAGAAAAAGCTCTATGGTGTCTGAAAGGTTTAGAACAAAAATACATGTGGATGTGGCTGTATTACAGATTAAATTGAGTAAAGCTATATATACCTCCACTTTCTTCATGGGAAGGCCTAGCTCACTGGCGATGCGATCAAGGAACCCTAGGGCTGCATCTGCAAGCGTGCAAATCACAAAGATGTATTTTGACACCTACAGTACACAGATACCAAAACACCTGGGTACATTATACAGGGCTACTCATACAAGTGTCTGCCTATCTGCTTGCCAAGTCAATAATCATTACCTTGATATCTCTGAGATCATTAACAGTCAGGAGTCAAGAGTGCAAGATCAGAGTTCACTTTCTTTAAACAGACTGTACCTTGCAAGATTCTGTTGAGACAGCATAAAACGCTGGATACAACTGCCTCATTGAAAATTAAATGTCAAGGCCTTGACTAAGAGGACAATTATCACAATAATTAAAATGCATCACGTCTTCATCTGTTCAATCAACAACCAATAGTTCTCAGTTTGATCATTCCAAAAGCCTTTCTGTGGCTTCTGTTTAGTATAGGTTAGTATAGACTACCATAGTCAGGCTGCGGGTGAACGGTCTTAAGTCGTAGGTACTCCCGAAAGAGTGTCACAGAGGGGTCTTCTCTTCCATCAGTGCCCTGGGTCCCACCGCCCATATTGCTTGGCCCATCTTTATCTGGTAACATACTTGCACCCCCACCTAGAAAGAGACCATCGATTAATGTTCCAGGAATGGTGCCTGGGGAAGGTTGTTTGCCCTCGCACTGATGGTGGGAACACATGAGATTAGCCTGATCCGATAAACGTTATCACAATCTAAAAGGTAACGCAACCTGCAAACATGTTACATTTGTCAGAAAATGTGTGCAACAAGCAAATGGCAGTTAGTTAAAAACTGTCATGATGGGTAATGCAGTTAACTTTAAGGAATATGTATTCATCCCATAGGATTCATCCCTGACTAGCCTACGTGTAGCCGAAAACAACATTAGCCAGCTAGCTAGCTACAGCCAAGTTAACCAACTTCCCCTCTCTCCGAATGCGGGGGTCGTTTGACAAAGAAATTGCAATGGCACAACTCTACTCATCACGGTTGTAAAATAGTACATGATTCCCTGGCGGTGTTTTACGAATAAACATGCCTGCAGCAGCGTCAACGTTATCGTTAAGTTACCGTACCTACCTTGTCAGATTCTCACTCTGTACAAACTTCGCTTGTTCTTATCCTTGCAATTGCAAATATAATAGGCCATGTAGTCGATGTACGACTCATCGATGTTAATTATTGTCAGAGATTGTAAACCTGTGGTAAGAATGTAAACGCAACAACTCCGGTGCGTAGCACTAGGCTACATATTTGTTTGAACAATGTCCTTATCTTTAGTGTTTCAAAACGCGAATGTCAAGCGATAAGTAGTCAATGACAACACATTTTAATGTAACATTTGTACAACTGTACACGTTTTCATTTTGTATACAACCATGAGTCACATTTGCAATTGCAAAAAGCTGCCCCTTCAAATGTTACATGTCTCCATTTGTGTTAAATGTTGTGGATAATAAATAAAGCTGTAAAATTAACAAGCCAATATAGGGTCATCTTAAGATTTCAGCAACAGCAGGCCCTGTGCAGCTTGCATTAAATATTGCAATAAATATTTTGCTCAACCCCTTTTCCGTTAACATCTATTGCAGAAAAGAATGGCCATTGTGCTGATATTCCATCTCTGTCAGCACTACTTGACAACTGGTTTGAGAACAGCTGTTGCACACTATTGTGCTCCAAATAGAAAACTGTTACATGTGACACATTTTCTAACATTCTTTTGTTTTAGCATTCTCTGTTTGGTGAGAGACATCACTGCATCAAGCAGAACAATCTCTGATGGTCAATTCTTAAGAAATAATACACACCCTAACATCATTAAGGATGATAATTCTGTTTTAAAGTTCACTTCACATTCCAGCATTCTGAAATATACACTAAACTGTTCAATAAATGAATAAAATACTGCAACATGGGACTAATCTATGTAACACAACATGAATGACTGCTTCAGTGGAGCACAGTGGTTCTAAAATGATGGAACGTTAGAGCATACATATATGTCCCATACACTGAGCGGAACGTTCACGGTGGAATATCTGAATGGGAGTGTGCACCCTTCATCCTCCAAGGCCTGTGGGATCACCCGCCACCCACCTATTTTTTTTTTTTTTTCTCAGTCTCTCCACCTCTTTTGCTCTTCCTCACACACAACATGGCTTTATCCCAGTCTCAGTCCAGTTTGTTCAGGAAATCGAGCAAGGCCAGGTGGAACTCGCGGGGCTTGTCCATGTAGCAGGCATGCCGTGCCCCTTGCAGTTTGGCCACCGTGTGGTTGGGCAGCTGCAGTAGGTTCTTATGAGACTGTGCTCCCAGGTTGGTGTCCAGCTCACCAAAAACTATCAGTGTTGGTGTCTAGTGAAGGACAAAGAAAAGATTATCAATCAATGCGATACTGCAATCATCACTGATATTGTTGCTCTTCAAGGACTATTACACCATGAGCACATATATGTGAAAAACATTGCAGTGTGTGTGATTTAGGGCATCATGTAGGCCAAATAAATGCTCCCTCAATGATTCTAGATTTGTTTTTCATAATACTTCAGAGTATTCCGCTCACTGGATCAGAAAAAGATATTCCTCCAATGATGTTATGTTTTCACCCATGTCTGTTTGTTGGTTAGCATTTAGCAGGATTACACAAATCTAATGGTCCCATTTTCCCAAACTGTGGAAAGGTGTAGGAAGAGTCAAAGGACCCAAGAGAACATACACATGTAACACAGGAGAGTAACACAGGAGAAACCAAATAATCTGGGGTAAAAAGTTTCCTACTCACCTGGATGGCCTGATATTGCTGTGCAGTGTAGCTGCGAGTGCCAACTGGGGCGATGGGCACAAACCCATGCAACTGTGTGCTGTGCTTCATGAGAAAGGGCATTGAATAGTGCCCACTCATAGAGGGGCTGATCAGAACTGCAGTGCGCACCCCAAGTGACTCCAAGAACATTCGCAGTAGCTCAGCACGGCTTTGGTCTGTCTTCACAGTCTCCGAATCTGGAGAATTCCCAAATCCTGATATACAACAGAAACATATGTTGGATCCTAGAGAATTTGGCTACAGCACTGCTATGAGCACTGCTACTTGAATTTCCCCTTTGGGAATCAATAAAGTATCTATATATCCATCTATCTATCTATGAATTCATATTGGGGTACAACATGGAACTGAATAAGCCTACTGCAGGATGGGAGCACTGCATGCATGTGTTTCTGCATGCATGTGCATCAGCTGATGAGTACCTGGTAGGTCCACAGCCAAGGCTTGGTATCCATTAGTTGCAAGAAGACTAAGAGTCCCCAACTCCTCCCAGGTTTTGGAGGTAAAGGCTTGGCCATGCAGCAACACAATCTGAAGCCTTGAAATAGGAAACAAATGACAGACGCCGTTTTTAGTATACTCTGAGAAGTACATACTTATTTAGGTTTAAGTTAAGATTTAAGTTTATGAGATTGACTGGGTTTTGCATCACTACTCCGTTGTCCGTTGTAAAACCGAGTTATTCTCACTTGGGCAAGATTTGCCTTCCAGCTGCATCGACTGGGAGAGCTTCTCGGAAGAATAATGGAGGGTCTCCTGGTAGCTGCCGTGTCCGGATGGTGATATTGATGGGTGAGGAGGGAGGCGGAGTGCCCACTGACAATCCCATCCTCTGGACCTCCAAAGACGGTTCCATGCTTCCCTGGCGTATGGACGGAAGAAGCAGATACAGCAGTACAGTGGCCAGTAATACCAGTCCCAATACGACGAGGCGGTTGCGTAAAAAACTCATTATGACAGATACTGACCTGAAAGAGACACATCAGACAACAAAAGTTATCTACCCATAAAAACTAATTCACCTAATTGCAAGTCAAACGTTTGACGCTAATGTTAACGTTCCATAGAGCATCTTGCATCATCAGAGCATCCTTACTACGTTGTGCAGAGATTATAGGGATGAATACTTACCGCAAGATGCCAATTGCTTAACGTTATAGTCATTTGCCGCATTATTGTAACACGGTAACTGTGTAATAAGTATATCAATGTTGCTTCACAATCATTAATCGTTAGCTACTTTAGCTCGCAGACTTAAGGAACAGCGAATTTCTGTCGCCTTTCTTACATTGGCGTTAAAATTATACATGGCTGTCAACCTATTACACAGCAACAGAAATTATCTGCAAAAATATTCTTACAATCCTGTTGTAAGGATTCGAGTGTCACTCCATCAAAAGCAATTGATATTTCATCTGATGACGATGTCCATTTGGTTTCTGTGAGCGTACCCTTGGCTTGTTAGCAACAAACATTCCAAAGCTAATGTTTGACTACAGTACAAAAGCGCCGTGTAAAACACTTTGCCATTACACAAATGGTTCCGGAAGTCTGCCGTATGCAAGTCTACAGAGATGCCCTTGAGCCTACATGGTTGCATAATATTTAAGCATATTCATCCACTGAAACGGTATTCTGTCTTTTGCAGATTAATTTCGATCAAACCGTGTAAGTTTTCATATGTATTATATATCATATAGGCCTAATATTCCAGGCCTAGCTGTGATATGCTGACGTAGGACTAGACATTTTACATGATCTGTTTTTTAAAAGCCTGCTTAAGACTTACCAATTCAACCTTCATATTAACACTGCAGAAGGTAATGAACCAAAAGGTCTTACTGCAGTAGTTAACCAAAAACCCAACATTTGACAAACATGCAAAATGTAATAACATAATACAACATCATTCATCGAGGACCTATGTGCAGTTACCAGCCATTTGCTGTCAGCAGGGGAAACAGTGGTCAACTACTAGGGGGTCATTGTCAGAAGGGGGTGAGCTAACGAGATCCAAGAATCTTAGAGGGACTCAGAGTCTGGTTTGAGTTATGAAACAAGGCTTTCTCTGTACTTGAAGCCCAATAATATTGCTTTTGGCATACTCTGATCCAACCCCCCCGTTAGAGATGGACCAGGTCCCAAAAAGAAAAAGGGAAAAAAGAGAGAGCAGTTTAAAACAGAAAATGTACAGACAAATTTTTGTCAAGAATTGGTGTGACCTATATACAGGCTTGGTATGACCTGACTCAGAAATACAGTATGCAACTAGCCTGAGTTTATGTTTAATGACAAGATATTAATTAAAAAATAAACCACATTCTGCATACCATTATATGGTGTCTGTAGCCAAGAATTTTATTCACTTATGCAAAACGTTTGCCTTGAATTTAAACATTCTTTGTTACTTCTGCCTGGAGAATGCTGAGTGTAGCTAAAATGCATTATCATTCAGGTTGGCATTAAACAAGTAAAGCTTGGGTCAGTTCAGGCTATTTAGAGCTTGTGATTTGCCATATTATAGGATGAAATTCATGTAAATTACTGAAAGTCAATCTGACTGCCAACTTGACCAAAACGCAAATGTACATTAACTCATACTTACTCACTTTCCAAAGATAGACAATAGACCTTACTATAAACACCATCAAGATAAACATTTATTTTGTTCAATTCAAACACACCAGAGAAGGCTCCAAGGTGAAGACACAGAATACATTTTGCTGCTTGGCAACGACACAAAAGCACTGTGGTGGTGGAATATCAACACAATCACATCTGATCAAATCTACAAAGTCAAGTCTATGAAACATAAGTCTTCCATTGGAAGGTAATAAAAACCCAACGGCATGATCTCATCATAATGAACCAGAACAATAAAAGTGTGCTGAATATCAAGTTTTTATAGTAAATATTTAAGGAGAAAAAAACACAAAAAGAATATTCTGTGTTATGACAGATTGTGAAAGAGGTAATGACTTGTGTTGAACTTGTATGTAACAGTAAGTTGTGATTGCACATAAGACTTCCAGTGTTTATACTGGATGTTAAGTGAAAAAGTAATCTTAAACTTAAAGGGGAATGCATACTTGTGTCTGGGTGATATTCCTCAGTTTAAGTACTACAGCTAAGCAGTACACTGGTGTGAAAAACAATTTTTAGTGATCTTAAAGCAAAACGTTTTGGTGATTCCCAAAGCTGCAGCATATAAATGCAGGATACCTGCATAACCTGTTTAGTTTAAAAGCACACAACAAAGTTATCCCTGTTTAGTCAAGGTAAATGTTGCAATTGCGATTATCAAGGCACCATGACTAACTTGAAGGCAAGTTAACACAGCAGTGGAGGTTTACTGTATATTAGTTATTTGTACTTTTACATTAGGCTATATGTGAATTTTTTACAAACTACTATCCTCATTTGTAGACTTATCCTGTATTGGACCACATCAGTGAGTGTTTTCCAAATGTGTTATCCTTTTTGTGTCTTTCAAAATAAAGACACCGGAATACTGTGTGAAAATCAGTGATCTAAGGTCACTGCTGCTGGACATTCTCTCCACAAAGATGAAAAGTTGCACAAAGAGGTCTGCTCAGAGATATTGTTCAAAACAATTGTTAACAAATACATACAACATATTCCCTCACCAGTATACTGTGCACTGCACAGATTAAACCTATCTGTCAGACATTTCTTTTAGTGAACAAAAAGGAGAGGGCTCTATGCCACCTTTGGATGGAAGCCTCTCTCCTGTGTAGTGCCCCTTTGGTATAATGTTGAGGTTTAGACTCCTGTGCCTGAGGCCACTCCTACATGTGAAGGGGTTTCACAAGTCTGATGCATTTAGAGATGTCTCACTCTGTAGCTCATCTGAATGTGAGGGAAATGAGGAATGGGATAAAGATGAGGGGACAGATGAATATCCCCCAAAGAGGATTTTTTTTCATAGTCACAAAAACATCCTGAAACAAAAGACACACAGGCACACAAACAAACACTCATATCACCACACATTTTACTCACTAAACTATTAGTTTAGTGACTAAATAGCTAGACTAAATGACTATTAAATAATGTAATAATTGCACATACACACAGATTTTCACAAGGTATATCCATCCTTTGGGTGATCAGATCTTTGGGTTGGAATGACTCCAGAGTCACATGTGGTTAGGCGCACTATGGCGCTCTCCCTTTAACTCTGACTTTATAAAGGGATCAGCCGCTCTTTGCCTGGGCCCTCTGGGCCAACCATCCTTCGCACGTCTCCCCAAACTCAGCCACAGGTCTCAATGCAGCAGTGTCAGCAGTACGAGTGGGAGCATGAAACTGGGGAGCCAGACACGCCAGACTGAGGCTGCGTGGTTGCGTCCAGGCTCCTTCTGCGAGCAGTCCTCTCCTCGGTGGCCCGTGTAGCACTGACACTGGAAGCTCTCCCGCAGCCTCAGCTGATCCTGTGTTCCGAGCTGGCCCCGCACGTGCAGCCGACCGCCCTGCTCCTGGATGCTGTGGGTCAGCGGGTTGAGGTGCAGGTAGGCGTCCGTCTCCGTGTTCCTGCGCAGGCAGCGGCCGCGCCACCCGCACAGTGCCTTGCTGCACTGCTCTGCTGCCGTGGACACGTTGAGAAGGTAGCGACCCAGTGGACCACGCAAGTACACGTTAAGCCTGGAGCAGCTGGCCTAGAGAAAGAAAGACAAAAATATTTATTTGCTCAAAGTGTACAATGTATTTATGTGGAATTTCCTTAAATTGAAGTGCCACAAAATCCAGAAACATTTTTTTCATGATTGCCAATACATTATCGAGACTAGCTGTAAAGCCTTTAAGATTTAAGACACTGTAATTGGGTTAAATTAATGGCTATGACGTCTCTACTATTTAAGTGAAAAGTTATGAGATATGTATACGCCCATGACCCAAAACATCTGGGGACTAGAAATATTCAGAGCCTGACTGACATCCAATGATGCCCAATTAGCACAAGAGTGATGGAGTGTCTTACGTTGCTGCTGGCGTAGGTGGCATCGCCCCAGAGGATAACTCCTGCGGCCCCCAAAGCTACGCTCTCCCCAACAGTGGAGATCAGGTCATTCTGAAACATAAAGTAAAACACACACATAAAATGTAATCCAGATTTGCTAAGATTTTTGACCCACCCAGGAAAGTTTCAACATTCTTGTTCACACCCCCGGTAAGTCAGCCACACCTCGTCTTCTCATAGATGATAAACTTCTTACACATTGGACAAAAATGTCTGATGTGAACTGGTCATCATCATATCATTCTCTTCATCCCTAAAGGCACAAGGAATATCTATAAAAAAAAAAACTATACTATATATCGCTCAGTGTCTGCGTGAGAAGCAGTCAGATGGGAAAGTAAACAGTGACGAACTGGGTACTTGGCAGCACCTCATTTATCCTCACAGCTCAACAGATACGTTTTCTCTAGCCCACTTCTAGGCCTCTCTCTCTCTCTCTCATATTTCCTACCTCTGACAATTCCTATTCACACTTTCATGCTCATCCAAAATTCCCAGAAACAAGACCAATGGCTCTCACAAACACTCAGATCAGGAAGACCCAACTGCTACCATTCATTTCTTTTTTTGTGTGCTGCCTCATTACCTTTGAGTAGTTTATTTGGTATACTTATATTTGTAAATGTCAGTGTTTTCCATACCATGTTTTTACCATTTCAATGTAATCCACATAGATAATCCTGTGGGTTACCATCCTGTATTCAGTTCTCCAAATCGGCAAACAGTTTTAAGAAACTTCACATATCTCACCACTGAATGTCGATTCACCAACTCCTTCCCTCCTAATGTACACATCTGCAGCTTCAGTCATTCTCCTCACCTCATTTCAACCCCCCCAGAGACTTATGCCAAACCCATGGAGGCCCAGCTGCAGGAACAATTAAACAGCTGAATGGGGGGGTATTGTTCTCAGGAGGGAGTCTTCCTACCCACTCCAGAACAGAAACGACTCACACACATACATACACGCCGGATTATATTTCCGATGAACTACTAATGTTTAAACGCAGCAGCTGGTTGGTTCTTTTTTTACAACTTCTTTACTCCATAAAACGGTTTGTTTTAGTGGGAAAGTCTACACAAATATTATCAGAAGTCATCATTGGGTCTGATATTTATTCTTGAAACCAGAAACCCCTGATTAAAACTGTGAAAACACAGTCTCTTTGTTACTGCCACATGTGAGGCATGTATGTGTGAGCGTGTGAGCATGTGTTCTATTTTTAGCCCTGACATGTCAGTCTGTTCATTGCTGTTTGCTCCTGATGTTCCATAGGGAGCCTCCTCTCACCACTGCCAGGAAAAATATGCCACAACACCCAGCTTCTGACATATGAATAATTGAGCTCCTCTCTTTCACAGCTGAGGTCACTGCTTGGGAGCATAATTCCAACTCCAGAGTCACTGACAGGACAGAAATGAAGCTCATTCAGGGTTTTCACTTGCTACAAATATCACTTTTATGAACCCGGAATTACCCAGAGTGCTCGCTGGGTCACAGATAATGCGGAGGAGGGATCTCCTGGTGCCTCTAGAGAGAGTTGGTGATCATGTGCATGTGCAACTCAACTCGCAGCAGCAGCAGCTACATAATCTGCTGCTCCACAAGCACACTGACCACAATTGATTACCAGAGGCTTCGTGGACTGCTCACAGCCATACCAGCTCCATGAATCAGCACAGGGGTTGAGCAATTGGTAAAACAGCTGCAGATTTCAGGAGGCAAAATCCAAAGCCAATGGATAACTTTTGAGCAGGAAAATCACTCAAGGAAATAGATTAAATATGTACATTTTGGACAAAATGTAGACTTTTCGAAAAAGCATCTGCCAAATACCATAAGTATAAATATTTAATAGGAAGACCTTTGGATATCGATATACTGAAGAGGATTTATTGATGACAGCTCTCTCGCATGAGTTCTCCCAAGGAATGCTTGTATCAGCTTAACATGGCAGTAAATTAGATAAATACTTTATTATTAGATATGATATTTATTATTATTTATTCATTATATCTGACCTTCCAAGAGAAAACTTAAAGTTGAACTTTATAGTACACTGAATCCTGTGCTAGTGGCAAACCTATTGGCAGGAAGTGTTCCCTTCTCACCTCTGTTAGCAGCGTCAGCTCGTTGGCATAGGTGGGTCGTGTGTACACAAAGACAGGTCTCGCCGTCCCATTGCCCGTCGATGCCAGCCGCATGCCCTCCTTAACCCTGTTACGGACGAACTGGCGTCCAGAGAGTGTGGAGCGGAGCGCTGGGGCCACGTAGATGGAGGGGAATAGTGCCGTGCTCTCTGTCCACAGCCACTGTAACTGCTCATTGCGTGCCATCTCCACATCTGGACAGCGGCCCGTATAGTTCTCCAGCCCGCTGCGGTAGTCGTGGTTGTAGCAGTCGGGAAAGAGATAGAAGCCCCACAGCTGTCCAGGACGCAAGCTCTTGGCCGTCCGTAGGGTCTCCAGCATGAACTTGCGAGCCGACAACTCGAATTCCTGCTGAGCCACTTTGGCCACCTGGTCTGAGGACCAAATTGGGTTCTTCTGGGCCACCAGGCGTCGTGAGTGTTCCCGGTACACATCCTTCGCCTCCCAGTTACGGATCCAAAGAGGACGCCACTCTTCCCAGTCAATGACAGCAAGACCTTTTGCTGTGGGGTCCCGTATGTAGTAGCCCACATCATCGGGCATCTTCTCCAGGTGCTGAGTGAGGCTGGCACTCTGTGGGATGCCACCGTTTACAGGCTCCCGGTTGCGCTCATAGTATGGATACCGCCCCAGGCGGTCTTTGTAGAAGATGGTAAGGTTCTGGCGGACGAAGCCCTCGTTGGGTGACGCTACAATGTCAAATTGGTCCAGCTGGAAGCGGACGCCATGCCGAGGGGTGCAGTCCTCAGTGGGAGCGTTCCAGGCCAGGATCAGGGGCTTCTGGGAATAGAGAGGCCATCTCGTCGTCTTCAGCTCATGTGAACAGAGAAAATCCCAGAGGGAAATCCAGACCAGAAGCTTCAGCCCTAGCTCCTGGCCAGACTGGAACCCAAGTAAGTGAGGCATGACCGTTCACCCCGTCCCTGGACACCACTATCTATGCCCTGCAGAGAAAGGAAGGGGGTTAAAACTGTACAAAGAAAAGCTTATATGACGTTTGCGTGTTATGACATAAAACTCACATTAACCAGCTATGACCACATCCTCATTACCCAGAAACCTTTGCACAACAGGAAACTGAACTGGACTAAAATCAGTCATAGGGCAATTCCACGTAAAATTGACTTTTTGTCGCCAGTGAAATGCCTTGGCATTTGTATGATGTGAATGATAAAATGCACAAAAAATGAATTCTCATGTACATTCTTCAGCCAAAAATAGCAAATGCTCATTTCATGTAATCATTCACATCATACCATACCATCACATTTTATTGCCGTTATGGATGTTACCAAAAATGTAATTTTCCATGGAATTGCCCCAGGCAGGCAGGTGTGTAGTGCATAGTCCACACAAAATGCATTCCCAGGTGAGGTCAAACAAAGCCTGCGTCTCGGTAGAACTGACCAGTGAAGTCCCAGGTAAACACGAGTGTGTGCTAGTCGCCGTGAAAGCAACAGAAAGTATGTAGGCTACTAAGTTACCACACGAACTTTCTTAGAATTCAGTGCACAGCTACATTGTAGCTACCTCGACAATTGAAGGTGGGAAAACTGTGGTCAGTTTCAGAGATAAATACATTAGGCATAGTTCAGTTCTTCATCAAAAGACTGACCTGGGAAATATTCCAACTCGGGACACCGGCTTCCACCGTGGCTCCACATCGATCACAACGTAACATCAATGTTCCACTCCACTAAAAACTTATCTTTTAGAACCGATAAACTTTCTTCCCGAGTCCACATTTTCTAAGACCGATTTACACAACAGTTTTGGGGTCTCAAATCCTTGCCAGTACACTTCCTTGCTCACGGTGAACTGAATTGCTGACTAAATCGTGCCGAGGGAGCCTTCTCTAGACTGGTTCAATGTTAGAATATTCGCCCATTTCAAAAGTGGAGGGGGCGCGTTGACTTTTTCCCTTTTACTAAGTAAAAAATAAGCATTGGCGCGAATTGAAAGTGACGCTAAGAGGATTTTCTTTTCATTAAGGAACCTTTCCCCGATTATTGTAGAGATGGACTACGTGTATAATTAATCCAACAGCATCCCTGTAGTCTTCATCACCCCCTTTTTGTCACAGAGTTTGTATCTTCCACCATTTCGCTCTTGGGGAGGAGAGAGTCGCTTACGCATTTTAGTATAGTATAATATACTCTTTTGATCCCGTGAGGGAATTTTGGACTAATGGAGCTTCCAATTCTACGACGACAAGGTCGTATTTGATTTCCGTCAAAAGCAAAGAAGCACATTTACATTTACCGTGCCTGGTCGCTAGCCATCACGATATTGTGTTTATTGTTTTTTCAACAAACGTTTGTTATGGAACGTGGAGGCGGCCTACGGCTGGTGGCAGAGGTGGGCACAAATACACCAACAACTATTTTGTTACAAACTGCAAAATACTGGCTCATTAAATTTAACAAAATAAAATACAAATGCTGATGTGAAAAATGTATTTCATTTAAATACAAGTAGGCCTAGCCTAATTAGTAATTTGAAAATACAAAAATACACACACAACCAACTTTTAAAATAAACTGCAAAGCATATTTTTGAAAACATCCCCGATGAGACAAGAAATACTATTTTCTCATTGGCTGACAGGGGGTTATAAAGTCTGTACATTGGCGCTCCTATGAAGTAAATCTGGTAAAAAAATGTAAATGTAAAAATGTAATGACCCCATGTAGCCTAAACCACGATTGAACTGACAACAAGGCTTTGTAACAGTGAAATGAAGGGAACTATCACCAAAATTTTCCGTAACCAATGAAAGTAGGCCTACAACAAATTGAACAGGTTGGCCTCTTTTTAAACAGCATTTTCCTTTTTGTGCTATAAATGCATGGCTATTGCCTACATACATGACTGGCAACATGGGGGACAAACAGAATAACATAATGTTAGGTGTCATTAATTAATTAACTTGGTGGAGAAACTCTTCTCATCCTCATGTCAAATCCATTAGACTAAGTGGTTTTAATACTGTCCTGTAGTGAAAATGAACATCAGCTATTAGGGACTCAAGGTCATGGGGTCATGATGATCTATGGTCTTTTGGGCCTCACCATTGACTTCAAGGCAGCGCTGCCTGGAAGGCGTGGGTTATTCATGGGTTAGGGTTAGGAAATTGAGAGTTAGGGTTAGAGTTAAGATTAGGTGCCTTGAAGTCGAAGGTGGCAGCGCTCCCTTGAAATCGATGGTGGGGGCCCAAAAAGCTATCAAATGACTATGATAAGCATAGCCTATTGCATGGTTATAGGTATTGGGTAACTTTACTAGGCAGTATCAACATAAGCGTGACATGACACTGTCATGACACATGAACCCTAACCTCAAACCCTAATCCTAACCCTAACTCTAACCTTAACCCTAACCCTAACCCTAAAAAGTGTAACCGTATATTGAACTAAGTGATGAAATTTGGCTTATTGGAGAAAAATATGACAGATTTTTCTTAAATATTTAAGTATTTGATATACTCTAAATACAATCCCTCAAAGTATTTTGCTACAAACTACATTTGTTTTTTTCCAATCCTGCAAAATTTTTTAACCCTAAAAAGTGTAACCTGATATTGAAAAATGAAATTTAAATTGAAAAATATGACAGATTTTTCTTAAATAAAGTATTTGATCCAAATACAATCCCTCAAAGTATTTTGCTACAAACTACACATCAATCCTGCAAAATATAAACTTAAAATACATCAACTTAAAATACCATGTCTGGCTGGTGTTACTTGTGATGCCTGGTTGCTTTCATGCACTTTATATGCAAAGATGGAAAACTCGCTTCAAAAATCTCAGAAAGTCCTATAACATATGTTTGTTGTAGCCTACTTGATCATTCAATTCAAGTGATTTCACTAAGCTGATCTATCTGGCGGACAGTTGTGCTAGCTATAGTTAGAGCCAGCTGATTAAGTGAATTGTTTGGGGGGAAATGTGAGAACTTTCAGAAGCAGGAGTTGACCACCTCTGTTTTATGTGCCTGATACTGACATGAGACTGTGCAGTCTGCAGTGATGATTCAGTATTGCACATATATCCATCCTGTATGGCAATAGTCATACACAGGATGCAGGAACTACCCATTTAAGAAAGTAAAAGTTCAGTTATGTCAAAGGTACTGTGACTCAAATGTTCACCTGAAATTCCTGGCCACCTATTTCCTTATAACATTTATCTGTGTTATTGACTCATCATAAGTGCACCAAGCAGTCCTGTCAGCTTAGCCAAAAAATAGGAAGATAAGTTTTTACACCCTTTACTGAATGACACTCAAATTCAAACACATTTCTCTCTTTCCATTCTCGAGTTCACACATCACTGATTGAGGTTTTGCCACATTACTAATACAGTTTTCAAAAACACCCATGTGAATTGCCACAGGCGGGTCATCTAAATATTGGAGTGACTGTCAATGGTTTTCTGTAGTAGAGAGGTAGGTTGCATGCCTGGGGTAACATACCACCCACACAGCTCGTAAGGTATGCGGGATTGCTTTGAAATAAGGTTGGCTGTTAGAAAACACAGAGCGCAGAGAAACTTCAAAGTGGTTGAGTATTTAAAGGAGGAAACAGGTAATTGTAAGGAATGCCTTAAAATATACAAATGAAAGACTGTCTTACTCCTTCAGGGTCTTCAAAAAACAACTGGTAAATGTGTAAGTATGTTCTGTGTAACATTATGTACACATTATTATGTTTAACAGAAATGGAAACATATAGAAATAAGAAGATATAGAATTAAGAGCTAAGTAATTATCAGGAAATGCACCTGAAGAAATTATCTGTTATTTTGTCTACAAGAGGACCTTCAGAAAGCATACAGGTAAAGGAATGCTTTTCAGAATCAGCTTGCTAACACATGCCAGACACTCACCAAAACAAGGACCTGTCTGCTCTTGTCTTCAGCAAGTGTACAAGTCGTGAATTCTCTTCTCAGGAGGCACTGCTTGTAGTACACGCACCTTTCCCTAATGCTTTCTGTAAACTCCAAAGTCTACACTTATCAGCGCTGGAGAGAGCCCACACCTCTTTCACCTCCCATCTGCACAATGTCTTCCTGCCATGCTGACGGATGAGTAGCCATGTGAGTTGCTGCTGTTTGCTGCTCTCTGTGGAAACTCTGAACCTTGTATGTGTAACTGACAATGACGACGTTTGAAGGACAGCCGTGCTGTCCACGCTGTGGACACTTGGCGCTAAACGATTACAACAGCAGACTGACATCGATTCCCCCCCCTTCTTCTTGAGAGTATGAGGAGCATGAGTAAGTGTTGTGAGGGTCTCTTGTGTCTGTCTGGGGTTAAGTGAAACTTGAGGCTCCCTTTGTTTTTTGTTTTTTTTTTCCTTCATGAGGACAGCGAGCTCTATGCTTGTGTCTTTAACAGCCCCCAGGCTCCTATTGTACAGCTCGACACGCACAGTGCAGGCTGCACACGGGCCAGTGGTGGTCACTGGTATGGGCCAAGGTACATGAGCATCACTGTGGTTCACATAGGGTCAATGAGGATTTGTCTAAGTAACACTAACAATGCCAAATGCAGGAACCAAGCTCAAAAGTTAATGATGTTAATCCATTCTGAATCCATTCTGTGAACGATGTCACTCAAATCACGGCAATAAATATTTTTGTCATGCCCTCTTGTAATGAATTAATTGCCTGTAGTAGGTAAATTAAATTCATTATTTTGTTTTGATCAACAAGCTTCTGCAGGCCTGTCTGCATGGACAGAGGTGTTAAAGCACACAGCATACATAAAATGACATGTCAACACATTATCTTAACTGCCCCAAAGCCCCCAAGTAATACAGAATACACTTCTTATCCACATCATGCGTGCAGTATTAGGGCTTCTCCATCAATACAGTGGGAAAGATGATAACTGCCAAAGCAGTTGTATTGCAACCTCACTTGGCCTCCTGGCCCTCCCTGTGACGCTGAGTCCATTTGAGAGGGAGAGAGCACTGTGCACACAGCATATGACCTTTGAGCTCAACCTCACCTTTCTCTATGACCAAGTAAGCAAATAACGGTGTGGCGTGGCTTTGGCAGTTGTTGTCTTACAACATCCCCAAGAACAAACACCAGGAGAATGCAATAAAGAGTTGAGGCTTATGGGTCATAATATCTCAATCTTTTGAGCTTGACAATAACAGTAAAAACAAGCTCTTTCCCATGGAGGACGTATGAAATATCCTTCCATGTACACACATACACACACAAAGGCACACAGGGATTTTCGGCATACAAAGAAAAACACCAAAAAATGAACACTGTACAGACCTTGTCAGTGGACAACACTGTGTTCCATGACGAGAGGGGTTGTTTTCCACAAGGATCTGGACGTCAGTGACATCCTCTCTTGGGGAGCACTTCATGCCCTTTAGTCTGCGCACATCCGGACCATCACACAGTGGGGGGACAGGAAGAGGCTCCACAAAGAACAGGAACATTTCAGGGACTGCTGTGATAGGGCAACAGCATGTCAGCTCTAGAGCTACATAGCTCAGTGTTCACAGGCATGACAGATCAAGGTCAAACTCTTTCCCAACGTTTTTGGAACATTCATGGAATTTTCTTTCTGTGTTGCTTTGTTTGCTGAGTCAGACATAAAAAGACTTGTATGAGCACTTTACCTTGTGTACATTGCTGATTTTCTGATCTATTATGTACCATCTTCAATCTGAGTTGGAATGTGGAGGAACCATAGAGTTCAAAGACAGTAGAGACCGAGATAACATCAGGCCATCTGCAAGTCATCAGACGAACACTCCTTGATTAGACTAAATTACCACACAATGTGGTAGTGCTTTCATGATGACACTCCTGCTTGGAGACATCTATTTTTCATGAAGTTACGTATACTTCTGCAGTAGTAGACTTTTATATACTTACTCATGGGATGTGCAAATGCAATTGGAATTCCACAACATTCAACCATTTTCCAGAAAACAATCCAGTCTATGTGATCACTGGTTGTGTGATTTTCAACACATTCAATTTGTATAACTTGACAATGCTTGTATTCTCCTTTTCGCAAAAAGTGTCTGGCACTTTCCTGCTCCTGTACTGTGACGCATGAAAGTGATTACATGGTGCAGAACATTGTGATCGTGTATACTATACACAGAGTCTACACCAGGTACAATAAACGCACTTGATTAAAACTTTATCTCAATTCCACATCTATTTTGACAAGGCTACTAGTGCATGAAGTAAGAGAGCCCAAAAAAACATTCCACACAAATAACCAGACACAGGCCCATCTGGTTGAGATTAGGAGATTAGAAACACTCATCTTCTCCTCAGGAGATAATTTCCCTTCTCACTCCTGCCATTCACTAGCGCGGAAATTCAGTGGGTAGGAGCCAAGGGAGAACACTAATGTAAACAAGTCTCTGAGAGGCAAACGGAAGTGCAGCAAAGTGGAGTTTGTGTCACCAAAACCATCTCTAATTCTCAAGGTCGATATCTTATCTTCAGAGAGAGGGTCAAGTTCAGGGCTCCCTATTCTATTCTTTATGTTTCTTTATGTTTTGTTCTTGGTCAGTCCACACAATAAGGAATGGATAGAGTACAAAATAGGGTATTCATTTCAGCCCTAAAGCTGACAGAGTGGGATAACAGTGAGAATGTACGATGCCCTTGGCAGACAAACCAAATTAGAACTCTAAAATGGAAGAGGGTCAAACTTGGCAAACTTGCAGAAAAAGGACAAGAATGCTTTCAGGACAAAGCCCGTCTTGCCGTCTGTCTCACAGGTGTAGGAGACTGATAAATAGAGTGGAAAGATGCATATGATTACCGATACTAAAAAACTCTTGAGAACTGACCTGCACGATTGGGCCTTTGATACATTAAATGAAAGTTTGTGGCTCATGGACCCCTAGTGGTTTGAGAAGGTATAGCAAGAAAATACTTACAAGACCTTCAGATATGTTTTACCAATGTAGCGGTCAGGTTCGTTTAATTACAATTCCTTACCATTCATGCAAGTGCAAATGCAAGTGCAAGTTTACTTCTGAACATATATTCCTGCTTGCTGTTAGCATTGGTGAAACGTAATAGGGTACATGTGTGCCAGAATGAGCTGATTGGACTTCATATATGTCTTGCACCTGTCCGTAAGAGGCATGTAATGAAATGGCATCTCCACCCACTGCAATAATGAAGACACATACTGAAACATGTCTTAAGGGTTCTTTTTTTTAACAAATTCAATGCAGCACAAAACTGAATTGGTACAATAAATAAAATTCTGCCAAATTACACACAGATATTAACAGACCAGTGACACTGCTCATGTGGTCTCATGGCGACTTCTCTACATGTCTGTATGTGTGCGTGTGGCTGCCAAGACCAGAGAAAAAATATTTCTGACGTGACTTCCGATCAAGCACACAGTTACACCTGGATTGTCTATTTTGCCAGAAAACTCAGAGGATGATGCAACAACTTCATTTGGGAAAACATGCACAATCAAAAATGTTTAGGTATTCTGACCAAAGTTACTGACCAAAGAAATCCCACAGTTGCTTTAGAGGCTAACAAGATTTTTTTTGGCAGAACATATCCCTTGCACTGAACGCTCACTATTGAAATGGCCACATGAGAACAAAGAAAACAACGAAACATGATTCCATACATTCTTAGCGTTTCAAAAAATAATGTAGCATTATAGGACATTCGATAGAGCAAGATAGAAATGATAAAGGTATGTGTAGAATAGCACTCATCTCAAGTGAATCAATGCAACATAATTTCCACAGACATATAATCACACACTCACAAACCAAACATACACACTGCCTAACAATATCTAGCTAAGATATGGCAGGGAGAGAGGAGTCAGGTCTCCATCAGTGTTCACAGATCCTCGGTCTCCATAAGCAGAATTCCAGAGCTATAGTTTTGTCCCATGTCACAGTTCACATGCAGAGAGTTCCACAGGCTCCAGATCAGCCAGCTACGTCAAAGGGAGGAGTCCCTCCTCCTCCTCTTCTTCCCCTCCTCCTCCTTCTTCTTCTCTAGAAAGACCACTGCCAGTGTCTGTCACAGTGGGGGCGGGGGTTCAGCAAAGAGGACGGGGGATATTGGGTGAATCTACATGGTCAGTAGCAGGTCTTCTCCTTCGTCAACCCTCACAGATGACCACTGGAAAATCTGCGTGGATGCAAGGGTGATCCAGCTTGACCATTCCCTGTAAAAAAATCAGGGGAGGTGACAGAGAAGCAGTAGTTAGTGGATTCATGAAAAAGAAATGAGGCATGAAATGAGAAGAGGAAATGTTGAGATATAAATGAATGGCGTAGTCGTGTATGTGTGTGTGTGTGTGCGTGTGTGTGCGTGCGTGTGTCTTGTGCCGCAACGCATAGGGTCTTTAAAAAGTATAGATTTGGGTTTAGTTTAGATTTGGGAAAAGATCATTTGTTTTTTTATTACCCAGATATAAAACAAACTAATTTCAGTCTGTTTCTCCAGAGAACTAGTCACGTACTAGTCAATGGTCATTTTAAACCAGACTTTCCCCAAAACAAAGACGCACTTCAAAAAAGACAATCAGAATGGTCCCACACCTGAGATATAAGGTTCTTCTGAATCCGTTTCAATTTGGCCTTCTTCCGACCATTTTTTGTCACCACGATTTCCTCATAAAATTCGTGGGCCAGGTCTCCGTCCTCGTCATAGTAAAGTGAGCTGGGTGAACACACCAATCAGTCATTAATAACACCTTAACAATTAATACATCATGGCAACCTGGATCTGTTGTGTGTCAAAGATGATCAACTCATTAAGCTGCAGATATCTGGATTGCGGAAGAAGACATTTGCAAAGCTAAAACACCTCTCTCAAACATGAGTCAATACAAACTACAAAAACATGAATTGACAGTTCTGAGAATTAGACTCTTACTCAATCTACCTGCAACACAACTCCACTGGACTGGTGGGTGGGTCATGTGGTGTGACTTGTTTTTATTTAGCAAGTCCTGTGGCTATATTTACCTTCGTCTGGTAAACACGAAGGGAGTTGCAGTCCTGAAACTTCGCGGGCGTGCCAATGACTGATCATTTCCCTCTTTGGCTTGTTCATCACCGCCACCAGAACCAGAAAATGGCCAATAGCTTTTGGTTTTGGAGCCGCTGCCTCCCATTTTCAACAACGGGACATTATCTTTTTGGCCAGTGTGCACTCAGTGGCAAAATGTGATCCAAAATACCAGTTGAAATTATTTGTATTTTCTCAGTAACTTGAACCTGAAAAACATGTCACACATATAATTGGTCCAAACATAGATTAAATCACGCACACAAACAAATTGAAAACGTTGTTTTCCACGCTACGATGTGTAGCTTTATTTATAACTTCTGCCGTTTCATAGGCACAGACTTGACACTGCATTGATGCTAACGTTACATGCTGAGTCAGTCAACTGAGTCAACAAGTTTCTCTGCCTAATCATGCCCACGTTGCTGGACGTGGAGCAGATGTTAAAGGGGTTTCTTTTATTCAGCGGTGGGTATTTAAGATCAGCTTATAGCCTATTTGTTGCTGTTACCTGTAACAGATGTAGCAGCTAGTAGTATATCATTTCTCCAACATAACTTAAAGACAACACGCGTTGACAATAAACTTAAAGGACTTATTTTTTGTTTACTTGTTTTAATCGGTTATCTCCCACGTCAACCTGTGGAAAAGTAGGTATAGCTAGTTAGTATGGAACACTAGCAAGCTTGTCCTTCCTCTTTGAGAATAACATCGTTGTTGAAAAAGTACTTAAGGACTTGCTGCCTTGGTGCCAGGAAGCCATTGGCTAGCATGTTAGCTGACATCTGTAGTGTCTAGAGTGGGTATGAGGCGGTCGGAATATTACATAAATGAAAACAGCAAACATACGATTATAGCCAGCTTGATAGCTACAATGTTGTTTACCTTACATTTAAACCTGACATGCGTGTGACTGCAGTCAACCTAGTGCTACTAGGCTGACAAGCTACTCCACAATGTTATGAACATAACGTTTGGTTGTTGTCATGCTAGCTGTAACGTTAGTTAGCTAGCTAGTCGGGTGGCTACCAAAGAAGCCATCAAGCCAACTATCCCAAATAGGATGGCGAGTTCCAGATCTTTTCTCCAATTAATGAGCAGAAACGTCACCGTGTAGCATTGACACTTACCAGAAATGAATAATGGATATGTCCTTTATCAAACACGCATAAGATATTCCCCAAAGTGCTGCAATTACGGCTATGCTGTTTAAAAGTGTCTCCTGTGCGCAATTTAGCTATCAACTGCAAGCAAGCCGTGCAGAAGGGAAAACTCCGGATGTGGACTGACATCATCTTTACGCAATATCCGTTTATGTTATGTTCATTAGCCTACATTGGCTGCATACATATTTTATCAAGAGCTTAATTCATGTATTTTATTTCTGGATGATTCTAGCAAAACAAAAATTACAGATAGAAGTCTGTATTAGACTACTACATTTGTGTAGGGCCTAATACAAGGATAATAAATACAACAATCACATATCTCATTGAGCCACTGAACTAGGCCTACTTTCCCCTTCCTTTCTCACTTAGAGAGTAGGCTAGGCAACACATTTTGCACAGCATTAAGTTTGGTCAAGAGTATAAAATATAGGCTATGTAAGGGATAACGGCCGCCGAGGTGTCCTGTTATACGGAATTAATGGACGAGGGCGAGGGGCAAAAAACTCCCCGACGCACCACGGAGGGGTTGCCTCCGCCCGAGTATCGCCCATTATGTGTTTGAGGTATTTTTGAAGCAGTATCCCTTAGCATGATTTCCTGACCAATCATAAGGATGAGGCTCTGTGGTTGTTTTGGTCATAAATAAACATTCAAGCTTTACTGTGCAGCAATATATTTTTTGTAGGCCTACACATTTTGGTTCTGTGTGCCAACACGTTTTTGACTTGACTTGCAACACATTTGGAAGTCTGTGTCTCATGCAATGTCAACATGCAACAATAAATAAATAAACACAAAAAATGGCCAAGATACACAGAAGACAGTTATTATCCCACCGCCACACCACTAAAAAACACTTCAACATCTTGAAGATCTCTTTGGTAGAACAAGGCATGAACTCAGCATGTTAATCACAGCTTTTATTTCAAATACTGAATTGAAAATGTCATCTTAAAAATACTTAATTTTAATACACAAAAAATAACTAATAATTTGTCATTTCTTTAAATATCCCATTGTGAATTGATAAATTAAACTGGTGGTTCTTAAATATTTTGTCTGGTGACCCCCAAAAAACACTGGTCAAGTGTGTGTTTTTACTTTAGAAAATGTTGTGGAGGCAGAAATTGTCTTCTCTTATAGGTAGGCTCTGTCAACACCAAATGCATTAATCTGATTTTTTATTTTCCAAAGGATAACTAGCACTCATCCAATGTATATCTGGCGCTCCTGTGGCAAAAAAGGCTGCATGGTGTTCTATCACTGGTAAGTTTAAGTACAGCATCTTCAAGCTCATCATTGCAAGAGGCGTTTGCGTAAACAGAACATCCACTTTCAAAGGAACATTATGGAAACACTCTGAATTGGAGGCCTACACATAGCTCCCCAATATCCAAGTTCTTAAACATGTTGGTCTAACTTTTAGAAAAAAAAATATTTAATTCAGACTGCAAATCATTGCGCGACCCCTCACACATTTTTGGCGACCCCCAGTTTAAGAACCACTGAATTAAACCTATTGTTTTATTATCCTTAGGCCAAAATAATAGCTTATCATAATATAGAGAATATTATAATTATCACATTAATAGGGAAATTAAATAAACCTAAACTAAATATATTTAAATATTCTGCCATCTAAACAATTTAATCATCCACAGTGCATTTGTCACATTTTGTGAAATGTGAAAATTCTCCAGGTCTGAAGTTTCCAGCACAGTGCTAAGTGGTGAATTGTTTTGTTAACATTCACTTTTTACAAAAAACAAACAGCACATAGTCCCTCCAGCAGCCAGCACCACTCCAACAGCTTCCCTGATACAATCAGCCACCATCAACAGGGCTTTGCATTATGCACCTAGTTAGTTCAGTCTTCTCTTTCTGTCTTTTCTCTTGTTCTGCTCTCTTCTGCTAATATTCTACCGTGTTTTTATACTCATGTGTAGTCTCGGTCTTTTGGGGCAGACAGCTTCACACAGCCAACACCACTGGAGGCCTTCCGTATGCTGGGATATACGCTGCCACCTTGTTCATCCTGGTGTTGTGATGTTGGTTAGTGCCTCCTTCATTCTCTCACGGGTCAATGTGTACCGCCGGACGATCTGACGTATGTGCTCTTCCTCCTCTCGCTGAAGGATCCTCAGAAAATTGTGAAGCTCGGGCATCGTAAAGGCATCCCACTGTGGAGAAAACAGTAAAGATAGCTAAGCCACTCATTGTTATCATTTTTATATGGAATTTCTATGTGGTTTAAGAGAGCTTCTTCTAATACATAGTTCATTATTGTAAAATTGAGCTGGATGTAAAGTAAACTCACGTTGACCTCTCCAGTCTCATTTTCTCTGATCACCAGACTCAGGGATTTCTCACTGGGCCCCGCACACAAACGCAACTGAAGAGGGCATTCGTCATCAGCTAGTTTCCGTAAGTAGACTGAATAAAAAGATGTATGTTTTTGTTTAATCATAACATTTCTGCTTTATATATCCTTTGATATTAAAATTGACTCCAACTACTGACACCACATTCCTCCACTAAGAACTGACATGAAATCCAAAATTATATGTTTTTTAAATAAAGTGATCTGGTAATATACCATGAAGAACAAAAACATAGCAAGACTTACATCACATTCAAAGCAATCTGACTGAACAATAGCCAAGCTCATTGTGTTAAACCATTATCATTGTGAATTTGTATCCATGACGATAACACTATGGTTCCCACCTTGGTTCTGTCGTTCTGTGCGTTCAAACAGGGCGAATTTAGCGGGATTATCCACCACTGTGAACTTGTTCAACAGAGCTTCAATAACCTCACGGGCACATGTGTGGGAACTGATGTGGAGGTGCTTGGCTGCATCCTTCGGCAGATAGAAGGATGTTCGACGCTTTGTTCCTTTGCTCTCCTGCCAAGAGCCATCCTGGCTGGAGCAGCTTCGGCGAGGTGGCGGTAAAGACACAGGCCTTGACAGCTTAAACTGGACCTTAATAAAACCTGTGTACGAGCCATCTCGATTCTAAAAACAAATTAAACATGACAAAGAGAATGGCTGAATAAAATAATGTCACCATAGTGGTGTTTAAGTACTTATTCCAAGTTACTTATATACTTATTTCTTATTAAGTCTAAGGCTTAATTTCTTTCTGTAAAATTTCATATCATCACAACTGATTCCGGGTTTACATTATTTGGTCCTATAGGGGACGTTGGTCACTCCATCAAAAATGATTAAATGTATCCAAGTTGACCACTTCTGTGTTACTCACAAGAACCATGAAGAGGTTGCCGTTGATTTGAGCATTGTACTCCTTCACCTTCTTCTGAATTTCACTGGCAGTCAGTTCCTGTTTTCCCCAGTCAATCTGCTCATCCTAAAACCAATAGGGAACGATAGATTTAAGTGATATGACACAGACGTCCTCTGCTCCTGAGACAGTTCTGGTAAACTCCACCAAGTGGCAGCAATCCTTGCTACCCATTCCCAAAGGAAGACAGTAACATTTGGGATTATTCATATGAATAGAACATTTAAGTTCAATATGTAAACAGAGTTCAAAATGTGTAAGTCTTGCCCAAGACCATAGCTGTTCATGACCTGACCAGAAATCAGTTCTAAGTAAAAATACTACACTCAGCCAGGGATTGATGATGGAAGTTGCATGTGAAGTGAATACTTAACACAATACAAAACACAACAGTGTATCATGATTAATAATCATGAATGGTCATTAATGTGCTTATATCACTTTATGCAATGACTTAAATCCCCTTGTGTCTCTGATTAAGACTATTCAAGATCATTCAAACATGCACTGAACCATTAAGGGATCAACACATCAAAGAAGGCATTGAAGCAATCCGTATAGTAGCCTACACTCACAGAAATACAACAAATGGGAGATTTTTTTAATAAAGGACAAAGCTGTTGGTAGAGCCAGAGCCCAGGGGCAGACCATCTGAGCCATTACTGGCTAATCTAGTTAAGCAGTAAGGGTGGCCTGAAGTGACCATGTGCATTTATTATTTAAATTACACAGAGAAGTCAGACCCCAGACACCTCCCCCACCATGCAATTAACAGCTGTTCTGTTCTGTCACTGTGAAATTCACGCTAAGCCTATTTAATGTAAAATTCAGAGAATTTAAAACGATACCAGAATAGTATAAGCAATGGGCCAATTAATGGAGCTATATCGTCGTGTAGCGTAACAGCCTATGAAGAGTTTTTTCCCCATTTAAGCTATGTCAGTTACCCTCACCTGTCTATTTGGTTTATGAAAAAAAGACGTGCGGGCAGTGAAAAAGTGTTCTAGCTCTGCGTCCGAATCATCCTCGCTGCAGTAACCGCTACTGGTTGTGCTGCCCCATGTCTTCTCAAAAGATGGAATTTGTTCCGCGCAATCGGCCTTCTTACTTTCACTCATGGTGACTGATAACAATTGAGGAAAACGGAATAGGCTGACCAAAAAGGCTTCTGCAGTCAGTTGAACGTCTTCGCTGTAACCATTGATGAGTCAACACAAAAGGCGTTATAGGCTACACACCCTAAACTTTGACTGTATCCGTCATATAGACTCAGCAAATTACTTCTAAAAACGAGTGCGTTAAGAAGTTATATTTCCGCGCGCCGTGTCATGTTAGCCAGCATCGTTAAACCGTTATACCGGTATAGGTAAATGAGTCACATCTTTCACCCCTAGCTGACTGATTAAGGATCAACTACGCATAATCACACGCTGATTGGTTGACAAATGCCCTGCCCCACTGCCTGTCCCAGGACAAATAACCGAAACAGCCTATCAGATACAACAAAGGATTATCCCCTTCAATGTGCTGTGACGTTTTGAACTACATTTAATGTGGTATGACGTTTTATGGCAAAAAATATGCAACACTGATCCTCGAAAGGGGTCATCTTAGTTTTAGGATGCTTTTGTGCAAACTGAGCATAAAAGATGAACAGATGCCTTATTGTGGGGTTGCTTAGCAACCTCTCCTCACTGCCCTGCCGTAAATTACATGCAGTCCATGCTGCGCTGACAGTGCCGCAAGACGTAGCCTAGGCTAGGTAATAAAATCTGGGTGAGCATATGGTGCATATGAAAAGCGCTCTCTACGGCCAGAGAAGTTACCATGTCAATCCGAAACCCTCCCCCACGAGTCAAGCTTTAATTATTTTCTACAGAGACAGGCTAATATGCATGATGCTGTAAGGAAGATGAATGAGTGAGACAGAGGAAGAGAGAGATAACAGACACTTCCAAAATCAACATTCATCTGTGTTACAATGCAACATTTCTATTTCTATACATTTTCCACCCTGAACACAGAGAAAGGGAAAACAACCTATTTGAGAAATGGCCCACTAGATCATACTTACCACGTTTGTGTCTGTTTCTATGGTCTCCTCAAAGAGGTCAGATTGGTCAAAGAAGGCACTGCTATGATAGCAGTCCAGCTGTATGAAGGGCTGGCAACGATGATGACAAGTATACTTGCAATCTACAGAAGAAGAAGAAACTGTCAATGGAACAGAATGGGGTGAGGAAAAGAGGATGGCTTCAATGAAATATCTAAAAATCATGAGCCAACTCCATTTTGTGTCGTCGTTTTTGGGCAATATGTGCAAAGATGAATATAGCGGTTTAGGCTTCAGTATAGGCCTACTGTACAAGTCAGACTATTGTCAAACATGGTTTACAGTGACCCCTAGTGTTCAAATGTTATAATTAAAGGTTTTACTGACCTGTGACACAGTTGCCACATTTATCCAAAATGACTTATCTAATCAAAAGCATTTGAAGATAAAATGTATTAGGCCTATATATCATTTATTGCTGTATAAGTGTTTTCATTTATATATTGAACGATAGATTTTGCTTTGGTTGCATCAAACAACAACTGATCTTTCATGGTATTTAATTAGGCTAACACAAAGTTGACCTTCATATTTACGAATGACCGACCATTCGCATTATACATGCAACACACATACATGGCAGTTTCTATAGCAACTTTGTCATTGAGGGTTGTCAAGGTGCGTTGTACAGCAATGTTTTGACAGTGTTTAGCTTAACAATATAAACAGATACAATTTTTGTAAACAAATTACAACCTAAGCATTTTTTTGTAGAACACCTCATGCTTAGCCTTCATACAGTAATATAATGCCACACAAATTTTAGACATATTATTCAATTAGTCATGCTTTGATGTTGAGTCTTTAAAACAAAAAAAAAAACAGCATGTGGTTGGCAAAGTTACTCACTGACACAGCGTACACTCTGTTTGTAGAGGCCCCAGATAAACTCTCCACACACGTCACACCAGGAAAGGTGCGCTTGACTGCAAGGCTGGAAGTCATGACCCTCTCCTGGCTGTCCACTGAGGCAGGGTGGCTCCTCCACCCTTACGCTGTCCCCCACCAGCCGCACCACTGCACCCAAAATCGGACGCTCTGCTGCCCGACCCTGCCTTGGCGTCTGAGGGGCTGTTGGAGGGGCCAACTCGATGCCATCAACCAACGTGAGATCCTTCAGCTCTATGAGCTCACACTTTGACATTCTCAGAATGACCTATGCTGATGGGCATGACCCAAGCAAGGGACCTTGTCGACGTTTGAGGGTCATTCACAGGTGAAGGACACAACACATCTATGCCTATTATGTTCTGGCAGATAGCATATGATGTTTTGGGTGCTGAAAAAATGGTGAAGGCTCCATTCTGAAGGACCCAGAGGAGGCAGTGGATCGCCAAATGTATGGTTATTGAAGCTGTGCTGTATTAAACAACACCCAAAGCTCAGAGGGAGTAATCATAGAGTCAGCAATGTACTAAAGGCTATTAACGGATCATCACAGAGAATCCCATGATTCTAAATGTGTGAAGTCTGAAGCTGTATTATGTTCAGACAGTAGATTATAGTGTGAACAGAATGCTTTCCTTCTCAGGGATAGACTACTACATCCTGTTTAATTGAACCTCTGTCTGGCACTCTCATTTAGATAAAATGAATGGTGTTTTCATGGTATAGTCATCCTCTGGGTATCTAAAACACAAAACATGGAGATTTAGATTAGGTTTGCACTATAATTCCGTAAGATTAAATGATGAAGAAATTAATTTTAATCTCCAACAGGACAACACATGGCAATGTTTTCATGGCAAAGGAAATTATAATTTTAAGATATCAGGATCTTAACAACAACAAAATATGGCTGGTGTGTTTGGCACGAGACATCGGCGCGCACGGGCGCACACACACGAACACGAACGAACACACACACACACACACACACACAGACACACACACACACGCTTCGAGGAAATGCATCCTTGCATTCTCGTCGTACTCAGCCCTGTAGACGCATAGTCTACTATGACAGCAGAGTAATGACGTGCAAAATACGCACTTTTTCATGGCCTGCCGAACCGTAACCCTTGATTTGGTGACATGAATGAAAAGTGGCTAGCCGACATCCAGACATGCCAACTGGGGCATCGGGAAAGCACAACAACTGCAATTAAGAAACTTTGTCGCTTGGAAACTGAAAGAGTTGTTTGAAAACTATGGAGTAGTTATGTGTCGTTACATTCCCCTGAAATTACATTTCATTTGGTTTAGGCCAGGGAGCTGTGCAGAAAATATAGAACCTGTTTTCATAACACTGAATGATAAAAATTCACACCATAAAAGTTTAGCAATTATCTAGCCTACATATATGTAAATACAATTTTAGAGAAAACCAATCTGAATCTGCGCAATGTACATCTAAACAACAGATTGCATGCATGACAAGAAGCTTAACAAACCTTTATAGCATATATTTAGGTCACCACCACGCTGTCCATGTGAGCCAAGCCTCAAAATACATCGCTCCAACACGAACAAAAATCACCAGTAAGGTATCCATTGCGTTCATTTGTGCATTTACCTAATGAATTCACGTCAGGCAAGTCTGTTTTTATTTACCTATCTATTAAATTGATTTGTAGTTGACAGAACACGCTCTTTTTAAATCCAGTTTGGAAATCAGTTGTGTTCCTCTTATGCCTGTCCTGGCGAGTCAGATCTTCACGAATTTCCATCAGAGCACGTAGGCTTCGAAGGTGTTGATGACAGGAGAGGAGAGACCCCGCAGGTTTGTAATCCACCATCCATCCAACCTACTTGGTGTGTGGAGCATTTTGCGCATGCACGTCAAACGACAGATTAGTCGCTAATCTCCCCTCAGTGGCTGTCCTATTTCATGCAGGAAAATGCTTCCAGCTCTCTTGCTACAGCCTCCTCACTGGGCCAAATCCCGCAGAAACAGTGAATCCATACAAATTAAAAGCAATCAAAATGGGTTGAAGGGCAGCGATAATTGAAATTATTTCAAAATTACTATGTGGCCAGAGAAATCTTCAAAAATGGTTTTATCCTGTAAAGATTGAACCTGTCTTGCAATCACCAGAGCCGGACAGTAACGGAGTACATTTACTTGAGTACAGTACTTGAGTACAATTTTGAGGGATCTACTTTAGGCTACTCGAGTATCATCTTTGGGGAGTACTCATGACTTTACTCAAGTACATTTGAGAGGCAAATATTGTACTCTTTACTCCACTACATTTCTATCCATAACCGTGAGTACCTGTTACTTCTAAAAAAAAAAGGAAAAAAGAAAAACCTCGGAAACCCTCAATTTGTTGTTCCCCTCTCAAACGTGATTGGATTGTGCAGGCACCACTGATTGGGAAAGCCTATCAGCAATCACCTTCAGCTTTCCGCCAAAGTCAACTCCATGGTCAGATAATAAGAGATGAAACAATGGATGAAGATGCAGCATGAATATGCCAACCTGTGTCCCCACCTCGCCAGACTATTTCAATTTTCTGCCAGACTATTTCAACAGTATTTTGTATTTGAAATAAGTATTTTAAATACATGTATTAGAAATACTGCCCATTCCTGAGAACATGGTAAAAAGATGAAAATGACTTGATTTTACTTTCAATTCATTTTACATTCTCCAAGGTATTAACATTAACAATTTTCATAACTCCATTTAGGACGTTTCTGTGCATAAATGTAAGCACTGTGGCAGTAGTAATGCAATATTTAGAAAATGTAGGCTACTCTTGTACTCTTGATACTCAAGTACTTCAGTACTTTTACTTAAGTAGACATCTGACTGTTGTACTTTTACTTGTACTTGAGTAAAATTTAGCAAAGGGTATCTGTACTTTTACTCAAGTAATGAAGCTGTGTACTCTGTCCGCCTCTGGCAATCACTTGTGACTCAAGTGGACCCATGTTGTCTGACCATGTTAAGTAGACATGTTCAGATTTAAGAAAGTCATATGGAGGACATAAGCATGTACAACAACAAAGATCTCAACATCAACATTCTTGGGATAGTTAACAATAACAACAGCAGGTAAACAATTCTGAGTAGACTGACTATGCTTTTGTTAATTTTAGATAGATAGATAGATAGATAGATAGATAGATACTTTATTGATCCCCAGGGGAAATTCAAGTTTCACTATTGTTAACATTTTAAAGTGGAAAGTGGAAGATTTGCATAAGCAGTTATATAGTGACTAGAGTGAAACTGAGAGGGAAGAAGATTGTTGATGAATAAATATAAGGTCATGTCACTATAGAGATTCTAGGCAAAAGTAAGAGATACTCTATCATCTTGGCACTAATTGAAACCCCACATACTGAAGTTGTGTAGTAGCCTATCTCTGCATCTTTCAAAACCTCAACATTTATTGCTCCACCCTACCACCTGTTCGCCCTTCTTAACACTGTGCTTCATGCCTTCCTGGCAGATGTTGCCTTTTTTTGGTCAAGAAGTGTCTGCTAAATGTAATGGTAATCAAAGGAAAGACTTAGCCTGGAAGTCAACACAACAGCCACAGATAACAGTAGCTCTGTGTAACATCGTCCATTTGGCAGAGTGCCTCGGGTCACAAGGGAGGAATTCCTACTGGGGAAAAAATGTTTTAATTGGTTTTGAGGGTCTGATTTTGTACGGTCAATGCATTCCCCAATTATTCTACTTACTCTGGGGCATTTGTCTATCTATATGCTTACACTGTCTTCTGGTCTAGTTGCAACTAAAACAGGTTCAATATCAGACTATTTATGAGTACACTGACTTTCAGCAAACACAGGAGTGAAAAAAGAAACCTGTCACATGACTTTCTGACAAGATTACACATCAGTGTCGTAAGCATCCTGCCCGTGCACACACACACACACACACACACACACACACACACACACATTTAAATTCATTATTTGGATTAGAAGATAAGCATCATAACATTTGACCAAAAGGCACACACCATCACCGTCTCACACACACACACACACACACACTGGTTACAATATATTATCATAAAAAAAGTAGTTTAAAGTAAAGTAAAATGTAAAATAGCTTACATTAAGTAATAATGCTTGCAAAACACTACATAATTTAACAGTAACAATAGTAAATAACCATAATGACAATAAACATAATACAAACCATCGTAATAATCAAATTAATGAATTATATAAGAAGTAAACAGATGAGTCTTTAAATGCTTTCTAAAAAAAACTATCACAGACTAAACTATAAACTACAGCGAACACCAGGTAAAACATTCCACCAATGAGCAATCACAGACAATGTCAATGTCAATTTCAATGTCAATTTTATTTATAAAGCGCATTTACAGACGGCTTAGCCGCACCAAAGTGCTTCACAATAAAGTGCAATAAATAAAAACAGGAAGGCACAAAACAAAAAGGTTAAAATAAATTAAGAAATGCAGAAAAAATAACAATTAAAAATAAACACTGGGGCATAAAGGGAGACACTAGCCAAAGGCAAGTGAAAAGAGGTGGGTCTTTAAAAGGGACATAAAAGCACACAAAAAGCAGACAAAAAGTATGTATGTATTCGTGCCCCAAAAAATAGGTGACATGGGGTCAGAATGGTCAACGCCAGAATTCAGTGCATTCTCCTTCTATGTTCTGCAGTTCCATATTCCAGAGCAAATGTAATCTGCTCTCTGCGTAAAGCAGGCTTTACTCAGGGGAGGCCTCTGCAGGCCTTTTGACAGCTCTGCCAGCCAGAGTTGGCTCTCAACCCAGTTCCATTCACATCACTGAGCACAGCTGAGAGGCTGGTGATGTATCCCTCCAGGCTGCTCTGGTGTTAAAGAACCAACAGACATATTGATGTGCTTTGGTCACATTTCTTTTCTCTCCATTATTTTTTATCCATTAATATAATTGTATAAGGAAGTTGATTTTGCGGTCAGATTAGGCCTACAAACTTAATTGAAACAAATAATTAACTGAAATAAACAACAACTAGGCTAGCAACACCATTATTATTATTGTTGTTGTTATGAGGATCAATGTAGGTAGATCTCATAGTCATTCTCTTGGCCTCTTTGTAGGCTACATGTGAGCTATCTGCCACAAGGCCTCACTACTCCATTCCTGAATTACAGATGTGCCTCACAACTAGGACTTCCAAGCTTGTAGGGCTTACCCTACACATAATGTCTAATATTAGGCTACTTATACTCTCTCTCTTATCTGTGTCACGGCATCAAACAGAATTTATGGAGACCAAAAAGATTTGTTAAGGGATAGCAAATGCAAATGTATCCAAAGTGAATTCAGGAAAAAACACCATCTGGACGCTAAGCATGGTTCTTCTGCATGACATGCATGCATGCACTCTCTAACCATTAGGCCTACACCTGCATTAATCTTTAGGCTTAATCTTAGGCTAACCATTCAACAGTATCAAGAAAACGACATAGGGGTAGGCTTTGAATAATTTCGGTTACCCTGCTTTTATTTTTTTATCCACAATTCCGTAGTATTCGGCTACAATTCCCAATTTCTGAAATTGTGCGTATTGTTGAGACTTGCATGCGCACGTGTTTATTATCTTGTTATTTACTGAGTGAAAATGAGATAGCATCCTTGTGTGGTATAGTGATAAGTCACTCCGAAAAAATGTTTGTGGACCTTGGAGACCCGATCTCTTTTACACAGTACACACTATTAACCACTGGGATGCGCTCTCCAGTCTATTGCGCAGGACATGCCCAATGCTCCTGTAGCCTAATCCCAACTCACCAGCATCAGCCCACGTCATCAGGAGTCACGTCGGAGAATCGGAAACGCAACGCGTTGTGACGAAGTGACGATGCGCAGCAATTTGACTTTTTACGAAATATAGGGATCAGGTAATTCCCTCACAATAATGAAACTAGTTTATGTTAAAGTAATAGCGACAGTATCATAAGTAAAAATCGTTCATAATCTGCGTCACTGCTGTCTCTAGTTCCGTGAGTTCAAATGAGGCTACCGGTCTTTTCCCCAATCGTTGAACTACAGTAGCCTTTGCTATCTAACCCCATTTCTGTCGAGCGCAATGACACAGTCGGTGCAGTCGGAGCCTTGGATTTACGGGGTCACAAGGTTTTTATTCGCGTCTCTCACTCATGTTGTATCCACGGTGTTCACTGTGTTTGTGGCGTTGCTGTCCAGCCCGGGATCGAGTAAGTAGCAATGCACTGCACGGCGGGGAGTTAGCCTAGGCTGCTCTTGATGAGTTGTGCAAGTTGTCAAGAGTTAAAGGTCCCACCCACAATAGGGGTCAATTTTACGGAATTATTATCTCTTGTGCATTCTGGTTTGATATGCATTCACACATCACAGGCTTAAAATCAAAGGCCTTAATGGACTAAGAACAGAAATGTAGTGGCCCTTATACTTCAACACTGTACCCGTGGCCTACACAGGAATATATGTCTGGCATAGACAGCTATGGGCAATTCCACGCAAAACTGTCACATCCATAACGCCAGCACAATGCCATGGTATTTAGTTGGCGTTATGGATGTGACAGTTTTGCATGGAATTGCCCCTATGACAAAAAAAGTTGAGGGCATTTAACTTTTAATTGTCAAAGTCACTTAGTGTTTCTCTGCTGTTTTCACTAGGTCTGTTCTCCTGGCATCCCTTTCTCATGACACTGGCGGTGAGTAACACCAGACACAGGTTTAAACTTATATCTAACCTGAAAAGACATGTTACACAGTATATTTGATCATGTCTGAACTGCTGTCCTCTGATGTGATGTGATCTGTCCTAAGTGAACCTCCAAGCACTTGAACTCATCCTTTTTTGTCTCCTGCCAGTTTTCCTTCTTCATGACTGAAGCCGTGCTGCTCTTCTCTCCACACTCTTCTCCTGTCCGGAAACTTTCCCATAAGACCAAAGGCCGTCTCCATTGGGTACTGCAATGCCTGTGTGTCACCTGTGCCTGCCTGGGCCTAGGTGCCATCTCCTACAATAAACACTTGAATGGCAAACCCCACTTCACGTCGTGGCATGGACTCCTGGGCCTTGTAACCATAGTGATTGTGGGACTCCAGTCCCTTGCCGCCCTACCTTTGATCTACATCAAATTGGCCAAGGGCTGGTCGTTGGCGAAGCTGAAGCGCTACCATGCGGTGACAGGCCTCCTGACGTACCTGCTCGGAAGTGGCAGTCTGCTCTTAGGTCTCTGGTCAGCATGGTTTACAGGCACGGTGAATGGACATGCCTGGTACCTGGCAGTGCTCTGTCCCTCTTTGAGTGCACTGGTGATCATGAGCCAGGTCACTAATGCTTATCTGGCCAGGAAACAGATGAAGTCCTGACTGAAAGGATGACCTGTTGGTCAGCTGCAGTATTACTTTTGAAAAGGGAATTATATCGTTTGGTCTTCAGAAGAGCAAGGGCTTTTTTCAACTAAGGTATTCAGTCATTTTTGCTCATTTTGACGAGAGATTTCTTCTGTGTAATTTTTTCCTTTTTACATTCCACAACTTTACATTCCACAGATGAGGCAATCCTGTATTGAACATGCATAAAATCATAAAAAAAAAAATATATTTTCAATATGCATTTTAAAGGATAATTCCGGTGTGATTTTGACCTAAAGTGTGTTGAAACATGATAACGAGTGTGAATGTATGTCTCATAGCTCACCTCGGCTTGTCCCCTGCACTCAGAAATCTGGCGCTAGTTAGCCAATGCTACCAACACAGTGTTTCGTTGTGGTGCCTCGGGCATTAGGCTAGCCATGCAAATAAATCACTGTTTTACACCATTTACGAGGCTCAAAGTAGCTCCATACTTCATTGGTAGACTTCCGAGGGCCTTGACATTTAAAACGAGACATAGAGAACTTTAAAAAAAAAAAGGACTGGTAGTTTATTTACAAGACGATTTAAACAGACAGTACCTTAAGGAATTTTACCGTTCGACGCCATCTTGAATTTAGTCACGATAAGTCGAGCGACGAGTACGAACGAACAGTAGTTCTATGTCTAGTCTATGTCTCGTTTTAAATGTCAAGGCCCTCGGAAGTCTACCAATGAAGTATGGAGCTACTTTGAGCTTCGTAAATGGTGTAAAAACAGTGATTTATTTCTCTATGGCTAGGTCAATGCCCCGAGGCACCAATGAAGTAAAACACTGTGTTGGTAGCATTGGCTAACTAACAAAACAGATTTCTGAGTGCAGGGGACAAGCCGAGGTGAGCTATGAAACATACGTTCACACTCGGTATCATGTTTCAACACACTTTAGGTCAATATCACACCGGAATTCTCCTTTAATACAAAGCTGTCTAATTGAAACAGTGTCATTGTTAAGACATTTTGATTTCTAATGTACTGAAAATTGCTCAGGCTGAAGTTACTGATGTGTGTCTATCTATTTGTACAATTTGATGAAACGGGTTCATTTTTCATAGTGTTTTCTATTAAAAAATAAATGGCATCAGCTAATTGTAAGTACAAACAGAGAGTAATGTTTAAACAGACGAAAAACTCTTATCTCATGGCAGTCATCCAAAAGATTCTGATTGAAGCAGCTACATTCACATGAAAGGCACTTCCCTGAAACATTTCTCTGTGGCTGGTCATTTTTTGTGATGCAGCAATGCTGAGTATTGAATGGATATTTATTTATTTAATACTATGATCTTTATTTTGATTCTTGCATTTCCTCTGATGACATTGTGTCTGAAGTCTACAAGATAGCACAACACCGTCATATTGTTGCCCAGATATCTTGATGGTATGATTTTGTCGCGCCTCTGACAATTTCCACTTCTAGGGACGGGTATTCTGACTTAACAAATTTGACACAGGCAACTGAACTTGAATACAGCAGAGTAGGATTTATTCTGTTAAAACATTGTTTTGGATGTCTCCTCTTTGCAGTAACAAGTGAGGCATGACTCACCCCGGGCTCTTCCACTCTCTCACACTTCCTCTGTGGCATGACGAAATGAGGCAACTCACAGATTGCTGGTCTTAAGACTCGCTTCCACAGAGGAGCACACTCAGACGACACTAGTGCCCAGTAAAAGGTCACACTATACAGCTCGGACAGCATCACAATGTGGCTTACTGCCTACACTCGAAACACAGTGCACAAATCTCAGAAAACGTGACGATGCTTTCAGAGTTACCCAAATCTATTTCCGTTTTGAATGGACTAATTCCGTACAAACTGTATTAGCCATCTGTGCCGTCATACTAGTGTAGTTGGGTTTCTGAATGGTCATGGAGCTCCTTGTTGCTGATATCTCTTGGACTTGTTAAGACAAAGAGGGATCTTTAACAAAATCTGACTATAACGTACAAAAATAATAAAAAATACAAATTAATTAACTTTCCACAATTTTAAATAAATAACTTGGGTATTTTCGTGCCCAGAGACAACCCAAAAAACATGCTGTCACTGGTCATGTGTTAAAAACGAATAGCATCAATACGTAGATAAGAAAAGTATTGAATTACTGAGTATATTTTATGGAAAGCAGCTTATGAGAGGGGCTTGATGTAACAAGAGAAATCACTTAACTGGCAGACTCTTAATGATGGGGTGCTAAGTTGGGGAGCTGCTAATTTCCTAACGATTGCATGAAGTGCATCATTACTTGACTGGAAAAGAATTTCCCACAATATCTTCAGCACCTGAAAACAAGCAGTACAAAGAAATAATAACAGTCTAGACATTCATGGTAATGTCAGTTAAGTTTAAGAGGGACAGAATTTGCTGCTACACAACTGCAGACTACAAAATCAGAACACAGTGTCCCAGTTAAGGCTGATGCTTAAACCAAAAGATGTTATCAGGACATTAATCCCTAACTGAAATGTCAATAAAGGCTAACATGAAAGTACATTCTTTGATTAAGCATTTTTTAAACAAGTCAATTTTTACATACTTGACCATGATCCCACATGAGTCTTATACCGCTCACTCACTTTTTACTTACTCCAAAATATGAATAAAAACATAATGGATGTCATACCTTACTCTCCATATCAGCAGGCAATGCTACAGTACCTACCCACCAATGACTCATGGTGCTAAAGTCATGTCAGAGAATAAGGGTTCAGAAACACGGATATGGGCTTGGTGGACCACCGGGGGCAGCGCGTTTTTCAAAGTCCGTCGAAGACCAGAACGGGAAGGAGCTGGAAGAAAGGGCTACGTGGAAAAAAACCTTAGTAGGTTAACAACTGGTCCCTTAGAGTGTGTAGAATTTCTTCAACCCTTAAACCGCCGCCCCCAGTATCTGCTGACCTCCTTGTTCAGCATTTGGATGAAGGAGTCTGTGTGCATTTCAGTGTTCCTTGTCTTGCTGGTCCCCAGTTGGGTTTATATACTTTATGTGTGCATGTGTGTGTGTGTGTGTCCAATTATTTCTACTGGATTGGATTCACTGACCCATTACTTCAATGACATCGTCGTCCGAGCTGCTGCCCCCGTTCTCGGCCCCCATGCCAGGGTGTGGGGGTCCTGCCTGGCCAGGGCGGCTCCCAGGAGAGTGGAGGTGGGCGAGGGGTAGTGGGACAGGAAGCCGGGGGTGGCGGAGGATGAGGAGGAGCTGGCGGTGGGCATGAGCGAGCTGGAGCTGGGGAAGAGCGACTGGCTGTACGGCAGAGAGAAGCTGCCGGACAGCATGCTAGCCATGCTGGGGTTGAGCAGGAAGGGAGGCAAGGAGGTGGACGGCAGGGCGGAGGAGGAAGAGGAGGAGGAGGACGAGGTGGAGGCCAAGGCCGAGGAACTGGGCAGAGGTCCGTTTCCTGTGGCGCCCAGGCCCACGGCGTCAGGCCCTGAGGACGCCGAGGGCAGAGGGGGGAACATGGAGTGCAGGTCGCCCAGTGCGTCTCCGAACTGGGACCTGCTCTCCGCGCCGCCCCCCAGCAGCGGGTGAGACATGTGACCTAGCGTCCCCAGAAGCTGGGGGTTGAGCCCCATGGAGGGGAAGGTCACAGAGCTGGCTCCACCACCGCCACTCATGGGGAAGCTGGGAAACTCGGACGCCCCCAGGGAGCGCTTGCCCCCGTGCTGTCTTTGGAACCACTTCCTCTTGTTGCCGCGCAAGTCTCCTTCGTCCGGCCGGCTGTAGGCATCTGCTGTCTGCCCATGCTGCTGCTGCTGCTGCTGCTGTCCCTGTTGCTGCCGGACATCACCAGACGTCTCCCCCCTGTCTGCGGGGGACAGTTCACCTCCCATGGCGACAGTCTCCTCGTAGCGATGGAGTTCGCGCAGAATCTCGGGGCTGTCTGGGGGAGACGGGGAGGGCTGCTTTCCGCCATTACTCACAGAACGCAGCGAGGCACCCTGGGAAGCTGGAGGACACGCGTCACATCAGTCAATTCTATACAGCAAAATTACTTTTAAGAATCAGGTTAGGAACATTAAAGGAACACGGCACCGTTTTATGAAATTGGGTTATTCACCGTCTCCCCTAGAGTTAGATAAGTGAGCAAAAGCATTTTTGTCTCCGTGCATGCGTTGTCTTAGTCCGTCAGCGCCTCTGCTAGCTTAGCATAGCATAGTGAATGGAATCTCTCATCGCCGAATAGCATCTTGTGAGTAAAAGTGAACCAAGTGAACAACAACAACAAAAAATCCCTAACTTCTTAACTTACTTCTTGTGGCCTGCGTATTCACAACGAGTACAAATGGCAATGCAGATTAAGACAAGGCAATTTCCTAGGCAGATGTTGACTTGGGACTACATTGGGGCGAAGCACAGCTACTTGGGCGCAGTGATGGTCTGTGCTGTGGCGAGTGAGACAAGGTACTCATGTGTTGCGTGATATCGGATATTATGCATAAAACGGTGGCATGTTCCTTTAAACGTAAAGGACTGACCCAGGATCATACTCCCAAGAGGATCTTCCCTCCCACTCTTAGCCTGCCTGTGACGGCCTGTGGCATTCCATAGTATACTGACATTGCTGTGAAGACATTCCATTTATATTCACGTGAACTCATTTAGCAGACGCTTTGATCCTAAGCGATTTAAAGGGAAATTCCAGACATTTTTCACATAGATCTCCCGTTTCGAGGTCATCGAGTACTGCCGGTACGTAAAAAAAAATGAAAACAATCGGTTTTACCTAGCTCAAGTTGCTGCAGCCAACAGCTAAAGCAACCAGGCAGCTACAGCGCTACTGTAAAAGTTCATGAGCCCCCATGTTTATGCTCCCAGAGTGACTGGTGACCTCAAGAAACGGAGATCTATGTGAAAAACTCCCCTTAAAAAAGAAAAAGAAAAATAGCATTGAGGCTACAGGTCAGAGGAGACATTAGGTAGGAATTAATACTGCCTCAATCAATATTGAGGATGAGAGTGCATACATTATAAGTATTAGTCGTTCCTGCCTTAAGGAAGTGACATATTCCCTGCACATTTACGTCATTGGCGCGTGGTCACATATGTTGGGAGGAATTCTCGTCACTACACATGTTAAATATTAGACATGCAACATGGGTCATCATGAGGCGTCCGGCCCTGTACCTCTGGACGTGCTGGAGACGTCCTCTGAAGTCCTGCTCTTCCCCGAGGAGCGGATGGCGAAGATGCGACCATCACTGGTCCTGATGTAGGTACCTAAGGGCAGAGGACCCACTCAGTTTGCAGCTGAGAGCAGTTTTACAAGCCCGCTGTCCAGCACACAGGTGGTATGAAGGAATGAGTTACTATGCTCCAGTCAAGACAACGGCAGCCTAAAACCTCTTAGGTATCGCGATGACATTTTCAGACCCATTGTCTGACTGTGTGCTGGTGCAGTGGGCCCTGGGTTCCTCCTGGTGCACAACAATGGCCGGCCACATGTGGCGAGAGTGTGCAGACCGTAGACTGTATATGTACATATATATGTATATATATATATATATATATGGTGCAGTGGGCCCTGGGTTCCTCCTGGTGCACAACAATGGCCGGCCACATGTGGCGAGAGTGTGCAGGCCATAGACTGTATATGTACATATATATGTATATATGTATATATATATGGTGCCACATGTGGCGAGAGTGTGCAGGCCGTAGACTGTATATGTACATATATATGTATATATGTATATATATATGGTGCAGGCAGGTCCTGGAGGATGAGGGAATTGATACCATTGACTGTCCCCCCCATACTCCCCTGTCTTGAATCCAATAGAACACCTCTGGGACATTGTTTTGGTCCATCCAACACCGCCCGGTTGTACCACAGACTGTCAAGGAGCTCATTGATCGCCATGTCCACATCTGGGAGAAGATCACTCACTACATTGTACTAGTACTATTTTGAGAGCATGTGGGGACCAAACAAACTACTGAGTAGTATTTTGAGTTGCTGCAATGAAATTTAGGCAAAACATTTCGGTTGATCATTTTCATTTCCAAAAAACGATGTGGCATCCTTTCGTTCCGAACACATTACCCAGTCCATATCAGTATAAATATCCAGCATGATGTTTTTTCCCATTGAGATCTGATGTGTTTTCAAAGTGCTCCTTTAATTTTGAGCAGTGTACATATTGTATTATTAAAAAAATCACACACACACACAAGTAACAATACCAAAATTATAGTTCTACTGAAAAAATGTATATCATATGCTAATTTCTATTAAAAAAATAAAGATATAGCGTTTTGGAACCAAACTCTTCATATATTCTATATATCATCTATAATGCCATGTCTACTTAAGTCTAGTCAATGAGTAAGGGATAATGTATAGAACGCCGGTCATTATCAGGAAATAGGTCCCGACAGGGCGAACCGGTCTTGTTCTGCCCTGAAGGGACCTATTTCCCGATAATGACCGGCGTTCTATACATTATTGCGCTTTTTACACAGCTACTTGCCAAAACGACACAATAAACTCCCCATGATATGACTCTTTAGCCTACATAGCCTAGGCTATAGCCTATTTGTTACCGTTTCATCGTGGCTTTTGCTGAGAAACAAATAGTTTGCAACAACACACGCTGAACTTGAATCAAACATTCTTTAGAACACAGCTGATCAACCGTCTGCTTTCACTTTTGAATGAAGTTCCAACCCTTGCGTAGTGATATGAAAGACGTGAATTCAGAAGCACAAAGCCTATTTTCCTTGACAGCGGTCTGTTATACTTAGCAACGGTCTGTTATACTTAGCAACGGTCTGTTATTGAGAATTAGCAGACCGCCGAACGTTAAGAAGGCCTATTCAAGTGAATGGAGCATTCTTCAGCATTATGAAGAGCCGTGTAATAAAGGGTAATAACTCAGTGCTTCCCAGTCTGCATGTGAGTTCTGGTAAAGTAGTGGATGGAGCTGTATGAAGTGAGGTGCCTTTGTACCTTTGGAGCCTTTGATGATGTGAATGCTCTCTCCAGCACCAATTCTGGCCTGCACGTCAGTAGTGCTGTTAGCCCCCGGGATCACAATGTCTATGGATGCAGGCAGAGGTCACATAGTATTACCAATCTGGAAAAACCTACAAGCTTTTACTAACAAATCACCATGTCTACGTGTTGTTAATGTCCATTTCAAATTACACAATAAACAGAGATTAAGATGACACTCAAAGCGTGTTCAAATTACACAGGATAAACAGAGATTCAGATGGCACTCAAAGCGTGTTCAAAAATGATCACGTATTGTAAGTCTGTTGTATGCTTCAGATACACAGAAGGATGTGTAGCGCTCACCATGACTAATTTGGTTGCCTAGTGACGGTTGTTCTTACCGGTGGTCGTGATGATTCGCTGTACGTACACGCCGGCCTTCTGCAGGTAGTTGACAGGGAAGTTGACCCCTGAGCTGGAGCCGGGAATTCCGAGCGAGACCTGCCGAGGCATCATGGGTATCGGTGTGGACTGAACTGGCCGCACACTCGCCACTGGCTTCTCATCCGAGTGAATCGTGGGGCGCCTGAAGAAACGAGGAGGTCAAAGGTCATGATTATGATAAATTTACATTTAATAATTTAGCTGACACTTTTATCCAAATTCTTACAAATAAGGAAAAACAAATCAAGCTACAGCAATAGGTTTCCTTAGCGTAGCAAAACATAATATCTTTAATACATTAGAAACAACCACAGGATGATGGTGCAGAGGAAAGTAAAGCCAAGGGGTGTCACCATGAGATAGTGGAAGAGAGAGAGGCTGTTGAAGGGGAAGTATAGGGTCACACGACAGTTTGTGGAGACTGCAGTTGCGTATACAGTATGTGTTGGATGTTTTTCATGCTTGCAGGAACACTTTACACAAATGCATACACTGTATGTGCATGTGTTTATAGCTTGGAGGATATTTATGAAACTGTGTGTTTTTTTTCCTGATAAAGTGGATGTGTACTTGTGTGTGTGTGTGTGTGTGTGTGTGTGTGTGAGAGAGAGTGAGTGGTATAGTTCTGTGCACCAGTTGTGTTCAGTGTGTGTGTGTGTGTGTGTGTGTGTGTGTGTGTGTGTGTGTATATATATATATATATATATATATATATATATATATATATATATATATATATATATATATATATGTTTGAGAGAGTGTGCACCAGTTGTGTTGACTGAAGGCTGGGATGTTGCTGAGGGTCTGGCCGCTGGTGGGGTAGTAGTGTGCGTAGGAGGGCCGCGAGTAGGCCACGGACGCACGCTTCTCGTCCTCGTAACTCTTCTTGGCCGCGCGCTTCTCCGCCTTGGTCAGCTTCATGTCCTTCCGGTCCATCAGCAGGGACTCATGCTGGAAGGGGGGCTAGGGGACGACAGGAACACGGGGTCAGAGGTCAGAGGCAAAGATGGATGCCAGTGGATTTGGACTCCTTTCTGACAGGCAGGCTACACCAGCCACCTAACCGAAGCGTTCCGTTCACGGAGCGTATGCTGCAACAATTAGCTTCCACTGTAATCAACTGAACTGGCTACACCAGACGTTAGAGTTAGAGTACATTTGAAAATATTTAACGCTCCGCATTCAGTTGCGCACCTGGCGGATCCCACCTGAGAGTCTGTATGAGTGCTTTAAGTAGTTGTGCCTGTGCCTTTGCGTATGTGTGTGTACCTTGGTGATGTACTGTGGGAAGCGCAGACAAGTGTCTCTGATGACCATCTCCATGTCTTCTTCCTGCTGAAGAATGCTCTGGGTGGAGTCAGGCTCCTCCTCCACAAAATGGAGCAGAGACTCCACCTCGCGCCGGGTGAAGTTGAGCACGGGGTTCAGGTCGTCCACTACACGGTCTGTGGCACGCACAGGCACACACCGATAAATTCAGGCACACACACACACACACACACACACAAAATAACAGACATAGTCCAGTGATGAGAATTTTTGATATGCCAGACATGAACTCACACATGGAAAGAAACACACACCACCACAGCACACCACATCACAGATGCTACACGCTGCTCGTTGCTCACCAGACATGCCCTGTTTGGAGACCTGTCGGTCATATATCTTCTTTTCCAGGGTGAAGTCGCACACCAGACGGTAGATATGGCAAGGCTTGTGTTGCCCGTAGCGATACACTCGGCACACAGCCTGTGCGTCGTGGCAGGGGTTCCAGGAAGCGTCGAAGACCACCACGCGGTTCGCCCCAATTAGGTTCACTCCCAGACAGCCCGCTCTACACGTCACACACACACACACACACACCATATGGGGCCCATGTTACAGTACACTGCGTTGACCATGGTTTACTAACATTGCAATAAAATGCTGATGTGTTCACTTATAAGTGTGTGTGTGTGTGTGTGTGTGTGTGTGTGTGTGTGTGTGTGTGTGTGTGTGTGTGTGTGTGTGTGTGCTGTGCACTGCACACTACCTAGTGGAGAGGAGGAAAACCCAAGCCATGTCGTTTGTTGGGTCATTGAACTGGTTGATGAGTCTCTCCCTCTCTGAAGTGGAGGTGCTTCCATCCAATCCTAACAGAAAAAGAGAGCATGCTTACCACATTTACATTACACACACACACACACACTTCCATCCAGTCCTAACAGAAAATAAGAGAGAGCATGCTTACACACACACACACACACACACACATCCAGTCCTAACAGAAAATAAGAACCCAGCTCCTTACCCAGCCATTACACTACCACCACCCCATTACTAGATGGTAGATGATGTAGATGTTGTTTGCTCTTGCTTTGGTTCTTTCTTTGGGCAACTGGATTACTAGCGTTGCTTTAGCCCTATTCAGAGGGGATTAGTTTTACGTGGAGACGTGGGGTAAAGTAATCTTACCACAGGACCTCTGTAGTTATAAATGACCAATTCGAACGGGATTGAGACATTTCTGTATTCTACCAGAAGTGGGAGGGGTAACTCTACTTTTACACTGCAGTCATCTACGTTGCTTCCTGATATCGCATTCATACATGCATCATGGCCTGAGTAATGTTTACTCATTAGTTCAATGTCAAGTTAAAGTCTATTTGTCATATGCTCAATATCAAGGACAACTCTAGGCTACAATAAAATGCTTGTGGTGAGATTTGGGTATTCTATAGGCTACAGCTAAAAATATATCACAAATTCACCTTGTCGATTACATTGGTAGCCTACACTTTACCTTACTAGGCAAAGTAATCACCCTGCCTTGCATTATTTATTACCAAGTGTTTCTTCAAGCTCCTCCATGCTAAAAAAAATAACGCGTAGAACTATGTTTAAACAGGATATGGTGGAACATCTACATACATTTTTACAGAGGGTTGTATACGCACAGGATTAATATTAACCGAGGTATTATTTCCGGACCGTTTTAACAGAAGGTAAAAGTCGCCGTAATTTCTACTGACATGGCGCATTCGGACGGGACTAAAACCCCTGATGATAATTACTTTACCCCACGTCCCCACATAAAACTAATCCCATCCGAATAGGGCTTTAGAACCTTCATCAACGGGTAGCAAAGCCTACTTTTGCGCATTAAGGCTGTTTTGTTCGTGATATTGTGTTTGCTCATTTGGTTTGTTGTTGTTGTTGTTGTATGTCATAATGGTAATGTTAAGGCTCTGCTGTTGATTGGTGTCACTGCATTTAGCAAACATGCGTTTTAGCATTTTGGATCTTGCGTTAATGCACGGATCTTTTGTTCCGTATGTCTGTTTTTCAAAAATGAGGTACTGTTGGAATCCTTGGATCTTCCACTGCCTGTTGCTTTTGGTGAACTGCCCTTGAGCAAGCACACTTTTGCACTGTAGCCAAATCCCCCTGATCTCATCACCTCTCCTGTGTATATTTGAAATTAATACAACCATAACCTCAGGACAGAATAAATATAACTCTTCTGTAGGGAGCAACATTATCACATCTTACCAAATACTCTAAAACGTATCGCATTGCAACCAACAGAGAATCATAATTAGTGTCATTTGCCTTGCAGTCCGGTCTGGGAAAACTTACGGTAATAGTTGACATTGCGGATCCAGTTCTGAGTGGAACTGTCAGGCCTAATTCTGGACGCTGGCATCAGTCTCTTAGACAGGAAGTCCTCAATGACAGTGAGTGTAGACAAGCTCTGACTGGTGCCCACATGCAAACACAATACCAAACATTAAATATGGCCGCTGTACACAATATTAATCATCACAGTACATTTACAAGAAAGTTACACAAGCCCTAAACCTAGACATATAAATTTTACTTTGTGATGTAATATTTTGCTGTAGCCAACAGCACATTTGGCACCTCCAGATGAGTTTGGATTGGATCAAAAAGTCTACTGCACTCACTCCTTGTTCATGCCTACTGTTTGTGTGTGAGTGCTATATGACAGTCAAAAGTATCTCGTCTAGTCAAGTCACACAGTAGCAAACCCATAAACTACACAGAAACCATGGTCTCACCTGAAGACCAGAATCTTGTCTCCTCTGCTTACACACTCGTCAATCAAATGGAAGAGCAGCACCATCTTTGCAGAGTTTTCTAGAATACCTGGCTGGTAATGCGTCATGATGTCCTTTGCCTACAAGGTACGAAAGACAAAAGATTAGTGACCTGTGATGTTTTCTCATGAGGTCTTCATGTAGTTGTAAGTCAGTATACCTTTGTAAAGTCTTTCATATACATTACCCATGTCAATAGCATAACAAAACATTGTCATGTATGAAACACTGCATTTGAATGTTGCATTTTCTGCACTTATTGGCATTGTTTGAGCTTAATGCACAGCAAATGGCAATAATAATATTCCTGAACACTCTGGAACTGGTTGAGCAATTGGAATGTTCTGACAACTGTGAATGCTAACCTGACCCCCAGTCAGCTTTAACACCTTCTCAACCGGTCCAAGTGAGGGGGGGGGCCTTACCCATTCATAGGTGACGACCTGATTCGCCCTCTCCTGTATAGGGTTCACACCCAGTACGGGCAAGTTCCCTTTGCCTTGGGCAGAGTCACCGGACTTGCCCTTTATGCCAGGGGCAGCACAGCGGGCGTTACCAGGGGAAGTGAGGTCATCCAAGTCCAGGTCCTGCTCATTAGCAAGGCTCTCCTTCTGTAGAGCTTCATACAAAACATCTGGATGGTTCCATATCTACGGATAGAGAACAGCAGTACGACCAGGTTGGTAAAACTGCAGCAAAGGAGCTCAGGGGCACTTTGGGAAATCATAAAAAATGCATGACTGCTGCAAAAGGAAACTGAGTTTGAAAATGTGGAACATTCTGGTGGGACACTTTGAAAGTAATGTCCAACTACTCAAGTTCATACAGCGAACTTCATATTGCCTAACTGGCATTCCGTGGACCAAAACAAAGGACCAGAAGTTTCGGCAAAATGCCTAACTGCGTTTTTACAATTTTAACTATTGTATTGTTTTATTTGTAAGTCGCTTTGGATAAAAGCGTCTGCTAAATCATGTAACCATAACTGGCATTCGGTGGACCAAAAGAAAAAAACAGAATTTCCCATATGCCTAACAAGCATTCCGTGGACAAAAAAAAAAAGAACCAGAAGTTTCCGTAACATTCCTAAGTCCGGGCTCACCTTGCAGCAGACGCAAAAGGCCTTTAGGGGGTTGAGGCCCAGCCAGCCGCTGTTGCCCGCGTCCCTGAAGCGCCTCATGAACTCCGTGTAGAGCGCCCTCTGCAGGGGGCCCAGGCGCACCAGGATCACATGCTCCTCTTTATCTGGCAGCTGGGTCCTCAGCACATCATGGCCTCGCCTGGACCGCAAACACACACAAAGACATAGGTCAAAGGTCAGCATAACGGATATTTGGTATGGGCAAATAAAATCGGTTGTCAAACTGGGGTACGTGGACTGATTTCAGGGGTACGCGAAAAAAGATCTAAGTCATATACCTTTTCAAATGTTTTCTCTATCCCACGTTGGTAACTTAACTTCCGCATTTGCACTGCACATTAAAAACGTATTTTCTCCACATTAACAAAATATTCGAGAGTGGAGACAGAGAGGGTAAAAGTAGAGCTTTTATGATGATCTTTGCAGCCTGCTGCAGCGCTGATTACAGCTCTGCGTCATAATAACGACATGACGACAGATATATATTATTTATCGTGTGCAAATGGAAAGAAAATCCTGTCAGAAATCATCCCAGTTGCGTCTATTTGACAAAAAAATTATTTCAATCAATGGATAAATGGCTGAAACGGGTTCAGGCCATACCCAGAACGACAACTTCAAAGGAGTCACCTGCTGTCGGGACAAGCTTTTCAGGTCAAGACACTATCATAGATATCCTAACTCTTGACGAGAGGTCTGATGCTAGCCAAACCATTAACATGGACAGTGATGGAGATGGGGAGACAGAGACTCTCAGAGGATAAAAATAATTTTATTCAGCACATTTGTAGGCCTATCATATGTTGACTATTGATGAGATTTATATCATATGTTTATGATCCTTATGATCCTATTCACTATTCTCGACAAAATTGATAAAAATAAATATTAATAAAACAATTAAAAAAAAAACTTGTTAACATTTGGTGGTGTCTCAGGGAGTACATGCCTGTTAAAAGTTTGGGAACCACTGAACTAGTTGATTTTGAATGACAAGAAAGGGGAATATGCTGAGATACTTGACTTGATGCTGGGGAACAAAGCAGGAGAAAAAAATATTTGTATCATTGGTAGCTGAGTGAGAGTTGGAGTTTGAATGCAGATTTGAATGTGCCTGTGGGCATTAGTGTTCCGGATTTGTATATGGACATGATTATTCATGTGTAATCTTTCTAGTATTGCAATTCATGTCAAAGGCAGCTGAGGGGAATTTGTTACACGGGTACTGTTTCAGTTCTGATGCCCTGTGAGGATGGAGCTCTAAGCAGCCATCCATGTTTATTCAAAACCAAAAATAGAACTGGTGAGTGGTGCTTTTGTCAACTCCAAAACCAAAATGTGTCTTATCCCTGTCATTAAAATGGCGAAGTGGAAGGTTTTAGGTTTTATTAAATTTGCACAAATGTAGAATACATTAGACGAGTAAGATTAAAAGTAAGCAATGCGTTGCACTGTAGAGAGAGGCAGAAAGCCCAACGGGCCTATTTGGAGCTTCCACCAATAATAACGAAATGTCATACCATTATACAAAATATAATATTAACATATTTAAAGGAACCATATGTAAGATTGTGGCCAAAACTGGTACTGCAATCACTTTCAAATTACTGTAGAGAGGTGTATCCCCTCCCCCTCCCCCCTGACTCGAGGTTGCCAACCCGGATGCCGAAACACTACTGACTTTGTGATTAGTAGATAGGTGGAGGGTGGCGCAACAGGCCAAAACACAGAATGACATGACAAAACACAACATCAACATCAGTTGAGGGCTGCAACTTCACTTTTTAAATGACAATATCCTGGCCGGACTACATACGGTTCCTTTAAAATAGTATGACTAGATAGATGCGAGTGATGGCAAACCATCAGTTCCAGAAATGACAATAATCACAAAAGCCAAGCCAGGCCAAGCACCCACCTTTGCACAAAGCCCTCCAACAGGCTGTGGAGCACATGGCTGCGGTAGCGCATGAGCCGGACGTCCTGTGGCGTGCTGTCCATGCACTGCCCGTTCAGAATAGGCCGCTCAAACATGTTGCTGAACTCCTGCCGCGTGCCCAGGAAGTCGGGCCGGACAAAGTCCACCATGCACCAGTACTCGGTCAGGTTGTTCTGCAGCGGGTAGCCTGTCAGAACCACGCGCCGCCGTGAACGGATGTTCTTCAGCGCCTGCGATGTGCTGGCGTGGCAGTTCTTGATGCGGTGGCCCTCATCGCAGATCACCACGTCAGGCCCCGGCCGGGACAGGGCCTTCTCAATGCCTGCAGCGCCAGACGTAAGAGTTAAGATAACATAAACCCTGTCTAAAGACTAAGTAACTGCAAGAGTAGTACAGTACGTTCCATGATTATAGTGGAATAAACAAAGACATACAATCAAAATATTTACATTAGAGTACCTTGGGATCTTATTCTTAGTCTTAGTACTCATACTAGTCAGATATTCATGATCAATATTATAAACGAAAAATTGACTAGCTAAAAGAAACCATTCAATGTTAATGTAATTCAGCGATTACAAGCCAAATAACTACTGGTGACGCAAAACGTTGTGCAACAAAAACGTTGTGCAAAAATTTACAATAATTTGAACTGTCAAGGCAACAAGCGATGAGAGGAAAACAAATCGCCGTATATATTTGAACAGCGCTTTGAACTGGTCCCTCAGTAAGTGCTTACTTTTGAGCAGCTCCTGCTGCCGGTCCTCTTCGTCCAGGTCAATGATGACGGGCCCAGTGGGCTTCTTGGACTTCCTCTTGCGTCCCGTCACAAAGCTCTTCTTGAGGGACAGCAGGCGGTACATCTCGTAGCCCATGAGCAACACACCTCCGTCACGACTCCATTCCTCCACCACCTTTGCCCGAGCAGCGGTGGTTCTTAGAGAACAAGAGCGAATACAATTAGTCATCAAAAATATAAAAAATAGTTTTTGTTCATTTAAATTGAACATGCTTTACATGCATTTGGTGATCAAGTAAGTAAAAGAAATCAACAGAGGAATATTGCAACTAACTCTGCGGTTGAAAGCGTTACACTTTGTTTTCAGGTAAATTAATTCTACTCCAAGTAGCTAGACTTGGTTGGTTTGTTATGTTTATGCATCCTGTTTTTTGTAAATAAATTCAAATATGTAAGGGATAATGGACGACACGGCATTCTGTTCACAGGAAGTAATGCACGTTCGAGGTGGTACGGACCCGACGCGCCACCTCCTACATGCATTGTTTTCTGTGAACTGAACGCCATGGAGTCCATTGCTGTGTTCATTTGCTGTTATAATCTAAACATTTGAATCACTAAAACGGTCTTGTTTGTAGAACAAACTTTTCGCCACTTATCAACTCATTTCTAAACTTGCAGGACAAATTGCCATTACTAGTTCTAAATGGATGGTTGCTATATGATATACTCAAATTTACATTAAATTACCCCTGAAAACTTTTTTCCTGAATGTATAGTAAGAGGCCATTCATTTTACCTTAAAATGCCAGATGTGAGGGAGAAACCCCTTAATCTTACATTTAATGTGTCAAGTCAGGGGTTCTCTTTATTTGTTGTGATTAAGGAGGTAATTAAGGACAACAGGAATGTATTCACACGGTGTGTGTGCTTGATGATGCATACTTGTGCTCGTCATTGAGGATGTGTACTCGGAAGGGGCGCGGGGCGATGTAGCTTTCGTCGTTGTCAGGGGTCAGGCTCTCTGGAGTCGGAAGCCAGAGGTTAAACTCTGCCATCCAGTTCTGTAGTGTGTTCACCTGCAGTGAAGAGGTGGAGGAGGAAGAGAGAGAGCGCACAAGGGAGAAAAGGATTAAGAAAGAGAGATGTAAAGAAAGAATAGACAGACATGCAGAGTGATCAGGAGGAGAGAGGATGCCAGTGAGAGGAAGGAGAAGAGAAAATGTCAGACAGAAATTAAGAAATGAAGTAAACAAGACAGACTGCTGAGGTGGCCCAGTCAAATTTTGTTATTAGGGGAACTGACTAGCGTTTGAATTCCTGCCATGCTATGCCATTACATTCCAAATGACTCACCACAATTACTACATTAAAACGGCTATTAAAACACACTGCAACACATTCACCCACACACACACGGGTGTGCTGACTCACAGGCACGATGGCGAGCACAGTGTGGGCTCCGGTGTGGCGCAGCAGGATGTCGATGAAGGAGATGACCTGCAGGGTCTTGCCCAGGCCCATGCTATGCCAGGATGCAGCCGAAGCCACTGCTGCCCTTGTAGCGCTCCAGAGACTCCACCAGGTTATCATACAGAAACCGGATCCCACCAATCTGGGAGTGGAGAGGTGAGGTGAGGTGAGGAGAGGAGAGGAGAGCAGGATATAAGGAGAGAGAGAGAGAGAGAATGATTAAAGGGAGTAAATAATTAAAAGAGAAAGAAAAAAAAGTCAGCAAGATGAAAAAGGATAGCACCAAACAAAAACCCACAGTGTTTGTTTGACAGAAAACACTGAAGGCAAAACACTGAGTTCCACAGCTGCCTTACTCTGTGTGTGTGTGTGTGTGTGTGTGTGTGTGTGTGTGTGTGTGTTGTGGGATACCTGGTGGGGTTTGACAGCGCGCGCCAGCTGAGGTGCCAGGTAAAGGTCCGCCTCCTCGGGCGGGTGGTTCATGTTGACCAGCACGCGGCCCTGGGGGTCGGGCTGGTTGTGTGCGTCGTTCACGTGGGCACCGCTGCTCTCGTCCGCGCCTGGGGTCCCCGAGCGGTCATCCTTGTCCTCGTCATCCGAGTCACTGCTGATCTGCAGGGCATCATCGTCGCCTGAGCTCAACTCAATCACGTCTGCGGAGACACCACATATATCCCAGAGGGTTCGGAGGGAAAAGGAGAAATAGATTGTGACGTTCCTGTGCCTTTTAAGCCATGAGGTATCCGTTAGTGGAGGAACCTCAAGTGCTGTCAAAAAATAGCTTTCACCAAATGTTTCCAAAAGGTTCTTGTTTCGTAACTGACCAGACATCCACAGCTGCATTCTCGCACTGCCACACAGATTCCTTGCAACAGCATTTTTACAAGCTTGCAAAATTGTAACACGTACAATGAGGATATATACATGCCATGACTTTAATAGAACTTATCAGACACTTAGCCTTTTTCATTTCACAAATGAACTGTGCATGACTATATATATATGAACATCTGTGACTCTGGGCTCCTTGCCTGTTAAGAGTATGACTTTGAAAGGAGGCATACTTTAAGGTGAATTAACGTGTATGCGTCATAAAGATGCCCTCATCTCACCATCTCTAGGCTTGGGGAGGAGGATGGGGAGAGGCGGAGGCAGAGATGGTGCCGGAGGTGGCACTTCGCCCTCATCTCCACTGCTGTCCAGACAGATGACCTCCCCTCGGGCGGCAGACGCTGGTCTTGGGGCTTCACTGTTCTGAGACACACTGTCATCTGGAGGGGGCAGAAGGACAGGAAAAACGAGGTTACCCAAGAGGCTCATGGGAGAGTAACGAAACCAAGGATGTGATGGTGGAGTCTGCGCTAAGGTGACGTGTCTGTGTTTGTGCCTGTTCCAAAGCATGACACAGTTCGCCTTTATCTAAACCATCTCTATCTAAACCATAACACCTCCTCTTTTCAGGCGGGTCAAAAAACAACAAGGCTGGCCTGGTGCAATTCTAACCTGTTTCACATGTAGAGTGGATTTAAAGATGTTATCAAATATAGATTTTTTCTTGTCCTGAATATGAATACACATTCAAAATGTTTTCATTTGTGTCTTCAGATGTGGACATAGACTTCACATCTATTTAGTGTATGACAAAAACATAATAAGAGAGGAGTATAGCACTTAATATTAACAAAGGAAACTCTACCACTTCGGTGAGCATATGGACTAATGCCAATTACACACAGGTCTGGCTTTCTACATCACTCTGGCCTAACAGCCACATGCACAAGACTTTAAGCCTCACCATAAAGCAAACAATGTCAACTTTAAATCTCAATGCAATGCTTGCCTAACCCTGTGCTTTATCCTAATCAATCCAGTGAAAGTCAGTAAGTTAGAGAACAGGCTTATGCTTGCTACATTTGTGGTGAAAGTCAGTTGGTGGTTCTTAGACCGTTGTTTCAAAAGAGGACCTGAGAATGAATGAGTCATGAACGCCATAAACAAGACACTGCGCCGCTTTGGGGAGGGTAGAGTGGGAGAGCGTGGGTCTGTGACTATGCGTTTAGGTGGAGGGTCTGTAACTATGTGTTTAGGTGGAGGGTCTGTGACTATGTGTTTAGGTGGAGGGTCTGTAACTACATGTATGTGTTTAGGTGCTGGTGAGGGTGGAAGGGAGGTTGACTGTATGACTGTATGACTCCGTTTAGGTGGAGGAGAGGCTCACTATGTGACTGTGTGTTGAGGTGGAGGCTACATGGCCGTGTGTGTTGAGGTGAGGCTCACTGGGGGGCTCGGAGGGCGCTGCCGCCATGGGGAAGTCCTTCCTCTGCTGCTCCAGGCGCCGCCGCCTCTCTAGCTCCTCCTGCTGAGCGGCCTGCGTCACAGCCTCCAGCTGGTGCTCCTTCAGCAGCTTCCTGGCAGCACAGACACAGGGAGGAAGGGTGTGAAGTATTCAAACTCACTATTGATTTCTGATACGCAGTGAAGAGGAGAAGCAATTAAATTAGTGGTGTACTGTGCTTCCACTGTTGTTATGATATGCCACTGTGTGCCATCAATGATGAACGCTAAGGAGAAACATAATGATGCCGGACCTGGGAAACACGAGAGGGATATACGTAAGGGATAACGGCCGCCGAGGTGTCCTGTTATATGGAATTAATGGACGAGGGCGAAAGCCAAAGAACTCCCCAACGCGCAGCGGATTACCAGATCTACTTCATAGGTGTCCCGTTATTCAGAAAAAATAGCCACCCCACCAGCCAATCATAAAAGAGTATTTCTTCTCTCCGGGTGATAATGGTGAATAACCCTGACGCTTATTTTTACAGTGGAATGTATAGCTAGCAATCATGAGAAGATATTCACTGAATGTGACACAAAGTGCTACGGGTTAGGAATCACATAGAATTGCTTACAGTATAAGAGAATGTAAAATTCATAAAACATTCAGTAATCTTGGCAAAAAAAAAGATTATTGTAATCAATGATTCCATGGCTTGAAGTTAGAAAGTACAGTAATTTGTCCATGACTAGGTCAAAATACCTTGTTCAACTTTTCCCCTCACTAACCACCAGGTAAACGCATCATGTTTTAAACGCGTGGTGTGTGTTACCTGATGTTGCGTCTCATGTGCACAGGCTTGGAAGCTCTCTTCTTGGTGCTACCGGGCACCGGGGTGCCTGAGCGGCTCTCTGGGCTGGAGGGGGCCTGGGAGCTCGAGGCCGAGGGCGGGCGGGACGCCTGGCGAGAGGAGGGCCGCGACGTGGACTGTGACGAGGGCTGGGACGCCGCCCTGGAAGATGGCCGAGACGGGGACTGACCGGGAGCGCTGGAGGGGGAGCCCCTGTAGGGTGAGGTAGGTGGAGGGGTGTCCAGGGCGTCCCTCTGCCCAGCGTGGTCATCTTCAACTTTGGCACTGCCAGGCCGCTCTACAGAAGAGATGAGCACACACAGACACAGTGGGCAAGTCAGGGAGAGAACTGGTGACTGCTTATTAAGAAAAGCATTACAACAGACTTATAACAGACTTTTAGACAACGACATTTGTCCAACGAAGTCTGTCTGTCTTGTCTTATTTATGTTCTGCATGTCACTCTCCACTTACCAGCTGAATCTTCCTCATCGTCCCCATCATTCTCATCTTCCTCATCATTATTCATATCCTCTTCCTCCTCCCCCTCTTCATCCTCATCCTCTTCTTCTTCCTCCATATCTTCCTCTTCGCTGTTGAGGCCAGGCTCCAGGTCGCTGCCTGAGATTGCCTCTTCAGACATGGCGTTCCGCGGAGCTCACAGAGCATTACCTGTGCATCGTCCCATGGTTAACCTGCACTGCAGAGAACAGGTCAGTCAGACAAAACTGGACCCACCACTGGACCAGCATACAAAAGTCAATGTAACCCGGTGAGGAGGATGTGTTCTTCATGAGTAGCAAAGTAACTCATCTTCTCCAAAGGGACAGTAGGAGAGGGTCTGGGTGGGTTTACTTATTTAACTACTCATAGAATCGGCATCTCTATCACCAGTGCTCCAAGAGTCCCTATGTGTCAATCCTGCTATCACTTTCACTACATTGCTAGGTATGATACTAAAAAGTAGCCGTGCAGGCAGAATAAGGGATCTCCTCTTACTCCTTCATCTCAGTTAGGATATGAGGACCAGACCAGATTTAACAAAGACAAAAAATTGTTATAGGGATTTTATATAGAGACCAAATGTATTGTTTTCATCCAACAGATTCATCTTTCTGAATTTCTCAGAGTTTTATAGTTTTCTGTTTTTGCTGACAGGGACAGGGTTTCTGCCTGACATCTAGGATAGTGGTCCAAACAACTAGGGCCCCTTGCTAAAGGTAGACTCATGCATATATTTAGTGCATCTAAAGTGCAGTCTACACCACTTCGTTCCTAAAGTTCTAACCAAATAGTGATTGCTGTTGTACACAGAAGGAATGGTGGATGGGAGTTTATAATAAAAGAATGTCCATCATTAAATATTTACTAATTCATGCACAACAACTCATGAAATATACATATGCCTCACCTCATGAAATATGAGGTATTTCACAAAACAGAGAAGCAGAGGGACAGTAGATGTAGAGAGAAAGTGGTTTATCAGAGTTAGTATACATGTCACCTGCGTCCTATTCTTGGCATTCAAGTATTTTCTCGAGATCATGGATGCAGCTAAGTATCTAAAGTATATTACATTAAATTGGTAACCCAACTGAAGAAATATGAAACTGCCTGATTTTCCATCCATAATGCTTATTTAACAAACTAAACCGTTCGACTATTATGATTACATTTGTCATCTGTCTGATGCATTATTGACTAGAATATTTACAGTGATATAAAAGAGTAGGGACAATTGGGAAATATAAGCTAATGATCGTGAACACGTTTACAGTAATGTAAAGCTGTTTCATAACTGGCTTTATGGAACGTTAATCACCAGTTAGCGCAAATGAATTAGACCTCAGGTGATAGGCTAACTTAACGTTACTGCTTGGACGAGGCAAAGAAATACATTATCTTTTCGGTAAACAAAAAAATCAGTAACCTTTTTCATTTATTTTAATTGGATGCAATATATAATGGGCCAGTGGTGTCACGTTAACATAACAGCTGAACGTAAAATTAATGTTAACGTTGCATCCGGAATTAAAAGACTCAGTCTTTTACATAACACACGTTAGCTTAACGTTACATTGTGCATATCGCTAATGTCATCACTCACTAGCGTCGTGTTAGCAGACGAAAAGCAGGACTATCCGTAGGAAATAAACACTATGTAATAATAAAGGGAAACGTTCTGCCAAAAATCATCAGCCAGTCGACGTAAGCTGTTTGCAAGCTGCGTACGATGTATCGATGCAGCTCTAGAGTCCTGCTAACTGACTGGCTATGTAGCATAGCTACCTTGTTAACTAGCTGCCGTCTATTGTCCATAGTTGGGAGAATGATGGCTCCCCGAAAACCAGTTATATTAGCCTAGGTAGCTATATTATATTTGCTGTAGCGTTACCTGGTTAAACTTAGAACATGATATGCAAAACCCCTACCTTTTGCACTCCCTTTGAAGAGTAAGCTTATTATATCTTGATCATTAGTCAATTTTTAAATAAGCACTAATTTCCTTCAGTTTTTTTTTTTTCTTCTCGAGGGGCATCAGGGAGAAATGTCCCCTGCACACATGTCACACACAACTTTAGGGTTCCGGAGAACGAGGGAAACAGAATGGGAACAATTTAAGTGGAACACATGGCAGCCTACAAAGCAGCAGAAATGTCTCTGATAGCAGGACATGGAATATCTAATGCAGTGGCCTACAAGTTACATATGTTCATCCATCTATCATTCTGTTCTATTTTCAGACATACTGAGAAGCTTAAATATAGTATATTTCAAATCAACCTATTTCAATAACATCTCTCCTAGCATCCACTCAGAAACCGCCTCTAATGACAATATCATAAAAGGGAGTGTATAACTTTAATGTATGCTTTTCATTCCATTATCCATAATAAGGAAATACAAGAAGCAATGATCGATCAGAAGAATATTGATATTATTATTGCCATACCTGCTGCTGCAGTGTCCTTACACATTTCGAGGACATGGAAGTCATTGTAATAAATATGAATCTAGAATCAAAACACTTCCATGTACAAACAAGAGCTCACCCATAATTAGATATTGGTGCAATTCGGTGTGTGTGTTGTGTTGTGGCATGCTGAATACAGCAAGCTAACACAGCAACTACAGAACTACAGGTCGCATGTGAATGACGTAGTTTGTGTGCGCCCGCGATCCATTTCTTTTGTGTTTATTTGTAAGCGTTGACACATTTCTGAATGTACTTGGATATCCACATTTCATAAATCTCTTTTGATAACATGGATTGGCATACAACATAGCCAAGAGTCATACGACTCAATAATTGCTAAAATGAATAAAGGCTGGTTGGAACTCGAGAGTGACCCCGGTATGTAGCCTAACGTTAACGTTTAATGTTACCCTTAGCAAATGTTAACTTAGCTGTCTTGAAGCTAGGCTAACGTTATTGTGGTTTGCTGGCTTAACAAACTTTGCTCTTCCACCGTCTTTTCTGGCGATTTAGACTGTGCTGTTTAACGCATATGTGTGACTCGTCATCATACATCGTCATCAATTGTTATGCACTAACTTAGCCTATACATTTTGTTTTAATTTGCATTACTCATCTTGCTAGCCAGTTAGCTCATAGATACAGAAACCTATGAATTGCCGACCATACGCTGTTTATGACCTGAGTTTAGACTGTGGCTATGCTCACTTCCGTGACTTGGAAGAAAGAAACAGTTTTACAAACTTAGGTGTTTGTCAGTCAACTATCCGCAATATAGCTAACGTTATCTAGATGATGTAGTTTGAATTTGAGTGTTGATCAATGAACTAGCATGTATGTCAAACTTAAAAGTTTACGCTAAGTTTTCATGCCTCCATGTTTTCATATACAATAAGATGACGGGACGTTTATTGGACATCTGATTAAAAAGAGCAAGTTGCTTATCCGTGCTAACTGTAGGCAACACAGATTTGGTCGACTGTGCCATTACTGTAACTAAGTCCTACACTACATCTGTATTCAGCTGTGACATGGGCCTCTATCGTGCGTCATATTTTGTGTTTAATCACACAAATCTCGTTTACAATTTCAGGGTTGTTTACACTCCTGGTCGAAGACTTTGGTAAGTGGAAGTCACTGAATTCTAAGTAAATGTTTTATTGTGATATACATAGGCGACGCACATAACTGGGAAAGGCTGGACACTTAATATCCCATGTTTACATTTGTAGGGGTGAAGGGTGTTCAGGTGGAGGAGATATATGATCTACAGAGTAAATGTCAAAGGTAGGCTATTACAACAATGCTGTTATTGCTGCCTTACTGGTTCAAACAGTCTGATAACTCACTGAGACAACTAAGTGGGTGACCTCTGACATCTGACCTTGCCGTCATCTCTTTGCTGCAGTCCTGTATATGGCTTCATTTTCCTGTTTAAATGGATCGAGGAGCGACGATCGAGAAGGAAGGTTTCCACCTTGGTGGATGAAACATCAGTAATTGACGAGGAAATTGTCAATGATATGTTCTTTGCCCATCAGGTACAAGCCACATCTACTAATGCACATTTCTCTTGTAAATAGTAGTGTTGCCAATTTAAATCTAAAACTAATTAACACTAACACTCAGGCCAATGTTGTGGCTAAAGTTAAAGTGTTGAGGCAGAGAAAGCTTTAAATTCAAGTATCTTGGGGATGATAATGATGATGATGATGGGGATGAAGAGAGGTGATGAGATTTGGAAAAATTATGCAGTCCATAAAGTGATCACCTCTCAATTACTGCATTCAAAGCTTTGATTAGGTCTGTCTGTTCATGTGTTCAGCTGATCCCAAACTCGTGTGCCACCCATGCGCTACTGAGCGTGCTCCTCAACTGCAGTGGGGTGGAGCTGGGAACCACCCTCAGCCGAATGAAGGCATTCACCAAAGGCTTCAGCCCAGAGGTGAGGGCTCGGGTGGAGCTTCTCTTTGATCCATTCATCATGTCATAATAACCTGCGATGTCTAGACTGCAGTGAGAAAATAATTATGATTTGCTTCTTGCAGAGTAAAGGCTATGCCATCGGAAATGCCCCTGAACTGGCCAGAGCGCACAATAGCCATGCTAGGTAGTGCAGATGCATACATGTACTTATGTATTACAGTCTTTGTGTTGGATGACTATTGAGGACCGTGTGTCATTTGTGTTGCTTCCCTGTTTCCATGGAGACCGGAGCCAAGGCACCTTCCTGAGAAACAGAATGGCATCAGTGCTGTGCGGACAATGGAAGCCTTCCATTTCGTCAGCTATGTACCCATCAAGGACAGGCTGTTTGAACTGGATGGCCTCAAAGCCTATCCTATTGATCATGGTAAAAATGCTGTCCCTCTTATTAATAGACTATTTCTTAAAGTGGTATTATGTAAGAGATCAAATATAACATCTAATCAAGTTCTATCTCAAAGATAAGAAATACTTTATTCATCCTAATGAAAATGTGACTGTCACAAGAGAACAATCCTGTGCATGTAAACAAACACACACACATAAAATAAATAAATAAACTCTCCCTCACTTTCTTATGTAACTCACCTTTAGGTCCTTGGGGAGAGGAGGAGGAGTGGACTGATAAAGCCCGCCGAGTGATCATGGAGAGGATCGGACTGGCCACAGCAGGGTAAGGCTGAAGTCTCAAGCCTCAACCCTCAGCCCTCTCACACTCCTGAGGAACCTGTGAGCTAGGGTGGCACGTTAAATCATGTGATCTTTTGATTGTATAGCAGTTTGATCAACTGTTGTTGTTTTGAAAGTGCTTTACAAATAAACCTGACTTGACTTGACTCAGAAAGGTGTAGTTGAGACCACATAATAGTTTATTTGATAGGGACAGGTGCACTGTACATAGACATGAGAACAGCTATCTGATGCAAGTGTCATAGTATTTATAGGTAATGCTAATTTGCAACACATGGTTACATCACATGTGTCTGTCTGTTCTCCTCAGGGAGCCATACCACGATATCCGGTTCAACCTGATGGCCGTAGTGCCGGACCGGCGTATGAAGTATGAGTCCAAACTGGACCTTCTCAAGCGGAACAGGCAAATGGTTCTGGAAGGCCTGCAGCAGGTCAGAAAGGTTGTGGTCACTCAAATCCCTCTCTCTATTGTCTCTGTGTTTACAAGACTGGACGCTGTGAGTCTGTATTTTTATTGTGTTTAGCAGTAGTCCAATTTCTGAAATGCTGAAATGTTTGTGTAGCGTGAAGTGTATGATTATGTAAACTGAGAATACTGCAGCATCCTCCAGACAGATGCGTTTTGGTCAATTGATGTGTTAGTACTACAAGGTTAGCTGTATGGTCATGTTTTACTGTGTTTTATGTGTGTACATAGTGTATGTAAGTCTGATCATCTACGTCTGTATTTATATTTTTATTTAGTTGTTGTATGTTTATTTATACAACAATTGGGTTCTATGGAACTATTTATTATGACCGCCGCGCAGCGTTTTTTTTCTTTTCTTTTTCGCATGGCCAAATTTCCGTCAAGGATTCCCATTCCCGGGACACTGAAAGACCGGGGTACACGAAACTTGGTGGGCATGTAACTCTGCATGGATAGCATGGAACCATTGTTTTTCGTTTTGATCTGTAGCCCCCCCACTGGACTGGACCCCCGAAAGGAGGGTAGGGCAGACACAGTTTTCTGTGAATATCTCGAGAACCGTAGGGTTTAGGAGGACCATTTTTTTTTTGTATGTTGATCTCAAGGGGCCATGTCAACCCATTCCATAACCACTCATTTCATGTATAGCGCCACCTAGTTGAACACAAAAAAGTAAAAATGAGGTGTTGTAATCACAGGTATCTGTGACCTAACAAAGTCAAAACTGCACGAAATGTGGCAGTGGAAGTGTAGGATCATTATGACACCCTCTGAATGCACGCCAAGTTTCGTGGAATTCCGTTCATGGGGGCCACACAATAAATTAATTTATGTTACTATACACCAACTGGCCTGTAGGTGGCCGGAGACAGTTTTCTGTGAATATCTCGAGAACCGTAGGGCCTAGGACGACCACCTTTTTTTTTATATGTTGGTCTTAAGGGACCATGTCAACCCATCCCATTACCACTTTTTTCATGTATAGCGCCACCTAGTTAAAAATTAAAAAGCAAAACATTAGGTGTTTTCATCACAATATCTCTGGCTGACATGGTCAAAACTGTACGAAATTGAAAGTGTAGGATCATTATGCCACCCTCCGAATGTATGCCAAGTTTCGTGAACTTTCATTCATGGGGGGCCTTACAATAAAATAATTTATGTGCACATTTAGTGACCGTACACCAACAGAGTTTTCTGTGAATATCTTGTGAACTGTAGGGCCTAGGATGACCAATTTTTTCGTATGTTTGCCTCCAGGGGTCATGTTAACCCATTCCATATGCACACATGTGCATAAACAGATACACACGCACACACATACATTCACAGTAATCATATGTATGACACATACTCACACAGTAGACATGCAGAAAATTGCGTGCATGCATGCAAATGCACACACACAGGCACATACACAGGCACACACACACACACACACCCACACACATAAACATAAACATGTACATGCAGACATGCACACAATTCAAGAATTTCTCAGAATTATGAACAGGCAAGATGGGGGTGGGGTTGTATAAAATTAATTTTACATGTGAAATCTATGAACTAATCATGTTTTGGTACTTGTTGTCTAGCAGATACCAGTGAGAATTGAGTGTGCATAATGCAATTTAGTGAGCCAGTTAGAATCATATATGCCTTTCAGCGTGATTTATTTTTGTGGAAAAAATGTGCTGGACTGGGTGGCGGTCATATTTTGTACCGCTCTGCGGTACATCTAGTTTGTTTCTGATTGGCCGAGAGACATTGCATGAGTTGGAATATCCCTGGACATTTAAACTCAGACTTTGCACAGCTAATAATAAATCACTCTGCGATACAATGCGAAGATTCTAATACGCTTTGACACAATGTAGCAAAAGTTGTTAAACTAAAATTATATTAAAAGTTCTCATAATTTAAAAAAAGCGAGTAGCCTAGTTGGTTATTTCATGATTTGCACTGATTGTTTCTCTGTCCCACTCTTCCTCCAGTTGATGCGGGTGGGTCAGTCAGAGCTGGCCCAGGACCGTAAGCAGCAGCAGCAGGACTCCTCTCCAGAGGCCACTCTGCCTGTGGTGAAGAAGGAGCCAGGGACTACAGAGCAGACTCCCTCAACAGGTAGCGGAAATAATCCTGCACAAAGTCCTGTAAGGACTAAATAGTTCCTGAATGAGGAGTGTGTGAAGCTCACGCTGTCTTTTACTATCCAAAACTGACTATCGGTAATGCTCACTCCACTCTACAGTGGAAATTCAGCATACGAGTGGGCAAGTGTCTGAAAATGAGTAGTGGCATTAGATCAGGTTAGTTTCTTTTTCTTCCAAGTCAGGTATAGTCATAGATGGGCAGTGATAAAAGTATGTATAATTTCTTTTAATGTTTACCATAAAGAAAATGTATCATGCTTGATTGTGGTATGACTTCATGTGTGCTTGGGTTCCTATGAATATTCCAGGAAATAAATCTCAATAAGTGTTGACATACTGTTGCTGGATTTATTAGGTGTGTGGTCATGCATGCTGGGCAGCAGCTCTCTTACTGATTTTTATGATGGAAAAACATATTTTGAAATTTGCTTGTGAAGATGTAGGATCTTCTAGGAAATAGACGCCATCCAGTCATACGTGATTTCTGTCTGCATTCAAACCAAGATGCCATTACTTTACACTCTCCCCAGATTCTCCAGACGGTGTGGGCGTCTCCTCTCTTGCAGCTCCAGCTACTCCCGGCCGTGTCCGAGGGGCCAGCAAGCCCACCACCCTGCCAGTAGGGGGCGCTACAATAGCCCTTCCCCCTGCGGCCAGCCCCAACCCCATCGTCCAGCGGCTCCCCGCCTTCCTGGACAACCACAACTATGCCAAGTCACCCATGCAGGTTAGAGCCCAAGTTAGTGTGTGTGTGTGTGTGTGTGTGTGTGTGTGTGTGTGTGTGTGTGTGTGTGTGTGTGTGTGTTGATGAGCCACAGAGGTGGATAGGAGTCAGGCAAAAATAGGCAGAAAAAGTTGGGACGTTGCGTAAAATGCAAATATAAACAGAATGTTATAATATACAATTCTCGTAAACCCATATCTAGCTGCAAAAAAGACATTGACAACATATCAAATGTTGAAAATGAAAATTTTGACTATTTCATGGAAAATAAATGTTCATGTTTCAACATGTTTCAAAAAAAGTTGGGGCGGGAGCATGTTTACCACTGTGCTGCTTCACCTCTTCATTTAACAACATTCTGTAAATGTTGGAACTGAGGAGACCAGTTGCTAGTTTTGAGAATTAACTATTGTCCCATTTGTGCCCGATATAGGATTTCTGTTGCTCAACAGTATGTGGTATTCTTAATCATGTTTTCCATTCCATGAGGCACCTGGACTCTATGGAGAAATACTATTTAAACATGTGCAGAATTCATTTTGCCAATGTTTTCCTGAAACATTCAAGGTCTTCCCCGAAAAAGAAAAAGAAAGACATTGCCTGGATGGCAGTATATGTTGCTCAAAACCTGTATACATCATTCATCATTGATTGTGCCTTGCCAGATGTGCAAGATGCCCATGCTGTAGGCACTAGTGCACCTCCACATTGTCATAGATTCTGGGTTTTGAACTGAGCACTATAACAAGTTGGATAAGTTAGATAATTCCATGATTTCCAAAAAGAATGCCAAATGTTGATTGATCTCACCACAGGACCTTTTTCCACTTTACATGAGCTCAGACTCAGATAAGACGGTGGATATCTGTATCATGTCTAAATATAATTTCTTCTTTTGTATGGTTTACACTAGCATTTGTGAATTGAGCATCAAATTGTGCTCACAGACAATAGTTTTCAGAGGTTTTCCTGAGCCCATACAATGACAGGCTCTGGAAACAGGTCTGGTGTTGATGCAGTGCCATCTGAGGTCCAAAAGACCACGGCCATCCGATCCAATGTTGTCTTTCAGCTCTGTCCCTTGTTTGCAATGATTTCTCAGGATTCTGTGAATATTTTAATGATATTATACAATAATTTCATGTTACTGTAAGACACATTATAATTATATTGTGTCATAATTTGCCCACACAGGTTTACACAGAGTGATGAATACCTCTACATCTTTACTTCTGTGTCTGTGCCTTTCTGGGATGCTATTTTTCATACCCAATCATGTTGCCAGTTACCCTAATTAGTTGTAAAATATTCCTCCTTTTGTTTTGTTTTATTTATCATTACACAACTTTTCCAGCATTTTCTTGGAACCGTTTTTTTGAAACATGTGGCTGGTATCAAATTCAAAATGAACATATATTTTCCATGAAATACTATATAGTCACATACTGTATGTCATTTTCAGCATTTGATATGTTGCCCGCATCCTTTTTGCAGATAAATATGAGCTTACGAGGTTTACAGATGATCACATTCTGAATTTATTTGCATTTTGAACAACATCCCAACTTTGTCTGATTTGGGGTTGTAGAAAAATTGTATAATCTTCAGAATGGCATTATATGCGGGACAGTACATGCTGGCTGTATTCCCAGTTTGTTTTTTTGTGATCGTTTTTTTTTTCAAAAACTAAAATGTTGTAAGGAAAGCTTTGACTTGGTAATTGAGAATGCCTGATTCGAGTGTGTGTTGGTGCTCTTGCTGTGATTGATAGGAGGAGGAGGATCTGGCAGCAGGCATGGGTCGCACCAGGGTTCCTGGACCTCCTCAGCCCATGTGCTCAGATGATGAAGATGACTATGAGGATGAAGAGGAGGAACAATGTACTACCACTGGCACTTCCAGCAGGTTAGATTGTGTGTGTGTGTGTGTGTGTGTGTGTGTGTGTGTGTGTGTGTGTGTGTCTGTCTGTGTCTGTGTCTCTGTTTCTCTGTGTATGTATGTCTCTAGCCACATCTTTGCTACCGGCTGTTCATGTCTAATTTGTCTATAAACTAATTTGTGATGTGAATTTGGCCAGAGGCTTTTTATACTTAGATGTCAAGCCAATAACAATCATTGGGTGTAGAATGTACAGTTGATTTGTTAAGCCCATTTTGTCCATGTGGCTGGGCAGATTGTAAATTAATTTGCCAGGCCACTGAGGACGAGCTGATCTGAGAATGCTGGCTTAGGCATATTTTCTCTGGTTGAATTAAAACTGGGTATTGTGTACAAATATTTCAACGTATTGGACATATGCACTTCTGTCTTTGAGAAGTCAATTGAATGGTCAGAAAGTGTGTTTGAAAACACTTGAGGCTGGTTGCATGGTCTAGGTTAAGCACCAGGTTTACGTGAATATCGTCTGACGGTCAAGCTTAGTACTTTTGTTGCTTTTCTACCAGAGAATATTGTGAGGAAAGCTTATTCCTGACAGATGGGTTACACTGGGTGTGCAATTGAAGCACTCCATTCACGGAGCGTAACATTTTTTTTTCGAGTGTGTGTGACACTATCACATCTGGTGCAGCCAGTTCCATTGATTATAGTGGAAGCTAATTGTTGCAGGTTCAGTTACGTGCATGGCCAAGCGCTGTGTGCTACAGATGTAGAATCTGTCCCGATACCCTTCGTCATCTCACAGCTTCTCAGATGTTTGTCAGTGAGCTCGCTGGCGGGTCACCTCGGACTCACGGCTTCTTTCCTCTCGGTCAGGTTCCGGCGGAAGGCAGGTCTGCGAACGCGAGGCGGAGTCAGTCGTGCTGGGGCGGCCATGGAGGGGCAGCTGGCGAGCGTGCTGGCGGAGAAGCTTAAGAAGGAGGCACTGCGGAAGGACGGCACGACGGTGACCGCCTCGGGCGCAGCGGGCGGCACTGGGGGCACCCCGCTGTCTGTGCGCACGGAGGGGCGTGTGTGCGTGACGGCCGGCTCGCAACCCTCGCCCACGCCCAGCAACGAGAGCACTGACACGGCGTCGGAGATCGGCAGCGCCTTCAACTCGCCGCTGCGCTCGCCGGCGCGTTCCCAGGCGACCACGCGGCCCTCCAGCCCCGTGGCCGCCCAGCTGACCCGTGCCCTCTTCGGGGACGAGGAGGTGGCTCTGCTACGCCTGGACGCCAGGCACAACCGCGCCGTCAGGGAGCTGGGGCCCAACGTCAGCTCCACTCTGCTCCACCTGCAGGAGGACGGGGTCATCTACACCATGCCCGCCACAGGTACGGACACTCGTGCCCACTTATACACACACAGACAGACACACAGTCCCACAGTCAAACACATCGACCTCTATTTACATCTGTGTGTGACCAAATACAGTATAAGCTAACAAATGCACACTGTCACCAGGCTTGTGTAAAATTCCAGAATTGAATTGAAACTGGCTCTTAAATTCCAATTCAATTCTTTCAATTAAGGTAGCAAACAGGAAACAGAATTGCAATTCGAATTGTGCACAACCCTGACTCTCACATGTACAACTAGGGCTCTCCTAGTACATACCTCTCCATGTTGATAGAGAAGAGCAGATAGAGTTTTCCCCCTCACAGAGGTCTAACCAATGATTTCTGGGATTTAGAGGTAGACTTCTAGGATCAAGGTCGTCACATGACTGTTTAGCTCTCAGGTAGACTCCTGCTGTTAGTCATGCAGGGTTCCTATGGTCATGGAAAACCTGGTAAAGTCATGGAATCATAAAATCCCATTTTCAAGGCCTGGAGAAATCATGGAATTTCAGTTTTTTCACAGTATGTTTGAGTGATCTGGCTATGACCACTTCCCTTCTCAGTTAAATGTTTAATGCAGATGGTAGATAATAAGTAGGGTAATATTCAGTAGTCTCACGACAGATCATGGATACATGTTTTAGGCATAGGGCATAGGCCCTACAACTATTAGTGTTGTCTCTGGTGTAGGAGAAAACACATTTTATCCAATCTCATTGTTTAAATCCCATTTCATAATCAGTCCCTGTGGCATAAAGTAAGCACTTATGTACTCATAGGCTGTGAAAAGTCATGGACATCTCACTCAAGGTCATTGAAAAGTCATGGAAAGGTTTTTAAATTTATTCCTTGAAAATGGGTGGAAACCTGCTCATGTCATACATGCATACTCAGATATATACTCATAAATATAGACAAACTCACACACACAACCACAGACATAGATTTTAAGATTTCATTATATATTTATGACTGTGCACAGTATATCTGCACAAACATGATCTATAACTGGATTGTGCTGCAATTTCCCTGATGGAAATCAGTTCAGTTGTAAACCCATTAGAGTAAATCCACTATGGTGGCTTTTGTGTTGTGCCCACAGACGCAGTGACTGAGGGCACCAAGAGGGGGAGCCCTGTGGAGAAGGGCAGTGGTGAGAAGGCGGCGGCCAGCTGCCCTGCCCCAAAGGAGGAGGGGAAGGAGGGACCCTTGGTGGAGGTGAAGGAGGAGGAAGGAGCAGAACCAGCGGACGTCAAGCCCAGCAAAGACACTCTCATCTCTCCAGAGAGCAGCAAGCCCCAGGGGGAGAAATACTCTCCTAAGGTCAGTCCAGTGGTGTCCACTCTTAGGGGGTCTGCCGTCCTAGCTGCTGCTACTACATTACGTAAGGGATAATGTATAGAACGCCGGTCATTATGGGAAAATAATGTATAGAGCGGACCCGGTCATTATGGGGAAAATAAGTCCCGATATCCCGCTTGGACTACTTAACGAAAAAATTCCCGATATGTCTCTTTACACTTATTTGTTACCAGCATTGGCTTTTTTGCTGAGAAAACAAATAGTTCGCAACCTGAAGGAACTTGAATCAAACATTCTTTAGAACACAGCTGATCAACCGTCTGCTTTCACTTTTGAATGAAGTTCCAGGCACAAACTCCGTTACCATTGACAGCGGTCATTCTTGTTTTCAGAGGTCCTTTCCCAAGAAATAATGACCGCTAGAACTTTCGGAAATCCCATTCAAGTCAATGGAGCATTCTACTTGCATTGTGAAGAGCCGTATAATAAATTACATTTACTGTATTCTTGTAGTAGACGCTTTCAGTCTGAGGAGATCTGGATTCCTAGCTGCTGCTACTCTATTACATCACATTTATCATATTCGTTTAGCAAACGGTTTCACTCTGAGGAGGTCTGCCTTCCTAGCTGCTACTACATTACATTACATTGACTGTATTCTTTTAGCAGACGCTTTCATCCAAAGCCATTTACAAAAGAGGAATAACATTCAAGCTACAATGCAGAGGAGACCTTGGGTAACAATAGATATTACTACGCTACAGAGGAGACCTTGGGTAACAATAGATATTACTACGCTACAGAGGAGACCTTGGGTAACAATAGATATTACTACGCTACAGAGGAGACCTTTGGAAACAATAAATTCTGCAACAATACATAGTACTACTAGAGGATGAGAGTGCAGCAGTATAAGTATTAGTCAAGTATATCAAAGGAGATAGTGGTAGAAGGGGAAGCAGGGAAGAAGGAAAGTGTACTGTAAGTGCATGGGAAGTGTGCGGTAAGTGCATGGGAGGTGTACGTTAAGTGCATGGGAAGTGTGCGGTAAGTGCATCAGAGGTGTACGGTAAGTGCATGGATTGAATACTAGTTTTGATGTGTGTCAGACCTGCATGTGATGCAAAACGGCAGTGTAGATGTAGGTTTCAATAGACTTGTATCATGTGGTTAGCAGCTTCAGTGGGGCTATGTGTGGTTTTATTGACTTCTCAGCAATGTGTATTGGTCTTGATATCTTGCATCCTTTGGAACTGGGAATGTTGGGTGATATCCTGACTATTAAAAGTTTTGGTTTTAGACCATTACAAGGGAAAGTGCCAAGTTGTTTTCTTTTCCCCTGACATTTCCTGTTTATTTTTGGTTTACACACACACACACACACACACACACACACACACACACACACACACACACACACACACACACACACACACACACACACACACACACGTTAATGTTCATGCATTCGTCCTCCTCTCATTGTTGGTTTTTTGTCACAGTGTCCACACTTTGTGTCCACAAAAGTGTTTGCTTCCTCCCTGCATTTGTGTTCTTTTCCAGCTTGGTTATCGCTGGCGTGTGAAGTCTGTAGGCTGTGCAAGTTTTAATGGTTTGTTGGCCCCATTACAGGAGCTGCTGGCCTTGCTGAAGTACGTGGAGGCAGAGATTGCCAACTACGAGCAGTGTCTGCGGGAGGAAGTTGAGAAGAGGAAGAAATATAAGGCAAGATGTCTCAGACAGCCATGCAGTGTAGACTCTGCACAAGTGCTCACAGGGACTTCATTTCAGCACAACAAATGGCCTTCTGAAGTGCCCAGATCTCTCTCTCTCTCTCTCAGCTGAAGATGTCTTTCATTAGCATATCAGTTAAAAAATGTATAGAAATGGAGTAAAAATATCCAGTATGGATGGAAGTATCCACACTTCCATCAGAATATTGCGTTTGGATTGGAAGGACTCCACTAGTGATCCACTAGTGATGACGGCCCTAATATAGTATTTGTATAAACAATAATGTAATATGTATTGGTCTTTTCTTTTCAGTGAGCGATCCTGAAAAAACCAACACACAGCATCTTTAAACATCTTTCCTCCTGGTGTCCCAGTTGAGCATTGATATGGGCCTAGCAGGCCTAACTCAGCAGGAGAGCGCTGTATAACTGGGTTCACCATCAGTACATGTCCTGAATACAGTTGAGCAGTGCTAAACGAACTGAAGGCTTCGTAAAGAGCCTCCTCAGTCTACCTTTTGAGATGACAAATAGTGTGATGTTAATAAGCATTGTGGTAACTATGACGATAGAATTGACACTCAGGTGTTCCTTCCTCCCCAGATTGATGACCAGCGGAGGACACACAACTACGACGAGTTCATCTGCACCTTCATCACCATGCTGGCGCAGGAGGGTAAGAGTCCGTCGCCGTCTCTTCCTTCCTCTCTCTCTCTCTCGTCGTCATGTCCAGATGCTGTTAAATGAGCTTGGACTTCCTGTTATCAGTCCACCCCCCCCCTCGCCTCGTCCCCATGGCTCCCCTGAAATGGGATTTTTATGAGTGCCCTAATCTCCTGAAGCCTGGGCCTCAGCTCCCTACTGTGCGAGACACCCACAGCTGAGGAGATTAGAGCGAAAAATCTGCTCCCTCTCTCATCTCTCACCCTCCTCTCACCATGTCCTCTCTCTCTCTCTTTCTCTCTCCCCCTCACGCTCTCCCTCTGTCACTCCAGCTCTCTGTGCTCTTGCTCTCTCTCCATCTCTCTCTCTCTCTCTCTCTGTCCCTGTGATGTCAGCTCTCTCGCTGGCTTTGCACGCACACATCCCTGCTGCCTCCCTGGCTTTTCTGGAGCTGCTGCTGCTGCTATCACCAAAATGAGTTTCTTGTCAAAGCTGCCGAACTGAAATACTTTCTTTTTCTGTGCACAATATGATGTGCGCTTTCCGATCATTTAAAAAAAAAAAAATTTTCAGTATAGAAAGCTCTGTGATATCTGATTCTGGTGTCAAAACTGGTCTGCTTATTAGGCAACAATCCTCAAAGGCTCAGACATTGTCAAGGCACTTTTCCTTTTCCTCATTTTGGTTATATGGCGAAATAAAACAGGATGTCCCCCTTTGGCAAAGCTAGCTACTTTTTGTAGACCTTTCTTTGTTGACGTGTTTGAATGCTTTTCCGGAGTCATTAGAGAATTCTGCAGTATTGACAGCAGAACAGTCCCCACAGATGAAGCATGTGAAGAACCTGACTCCAACCTTAAATTTCATCGTTGAAAACCGAGCCCTGTTTTTTGTGACTGGCTGCTGGTTTTCAAAGAGTGGAGTGCATGCACATCTGCAAAGTTTAAACAGGTGCTGGGTATAAGGCTTAGCCAACAATTGAAAAATAAAAAGATACCCGCACACTGTTTCTATAAGCTCCCAGAGCGGTTTAATAACACAACGTTTCGACCAGAGGTCTTCATCAGGTATGGCTGCTGGTTTTCCCTTCTGCTTTCCTCTTTGTACTGATTCGTGCTGACCACTTGTGCGCAGGTATGCTGGCCAACCTTGTGGAGCAGAACATCTCCGTGCGCCGGCGTCAGGGAGTGAGCATTGGCCGGTTACACAAGCAGCGGAAGCCCGACCGCAGGAAACGCTCGCGACCATACAAAGCTAAGCGCCAGTGAATAGCCTGAGGAGAAACCAGAGACCCCCCCCTAGATTCCTAAGTGATATGGGGACCATGTGATTCATCAGTCGCAGCACCTGCGGGCAGTTCAATATAGCTGCCTATCATCCCAGCTCTGTGATTGGCAAAAAAAAAAAAGCAGAAACCAGAAAACAACAAAATGTATGAAAAAGTCTTTAAGATTGAGGAGTGGTCCTACCGGCTGATTTTATAGAATAATTATCTTATCTGTGAATTTTTCAGCGTGAACAATTTGACGAGCAGAGCGAAATTCTATTTCCCTTTTTTTTTTATTTGTACAGTCAGGTGTTAATGCTATGACAGTCATCCATACTTTTTATATGAATGTTTTCTGCATGTCCTGTCTGTGCCAATCACATTGATGAGAGCAGGGGAAAAGGAAAGAAACTCCTAGAGGCAGTTTGAATGAGAATGGGAAGAACTGTTTCCAGTTATACTTAAAAATCTTGCTCCTGCTGCTGCTGGGAATGTCGATCTGTACAGGTGCCCTGCAGAAAACCACTTCAAAACTCTGAAGTAGCTAATGGTGGATCCCGTTCAGAGAAATGCCAATGAAAATATTTAGCTTTTTTTATGAAACCTGTTGATGTTATTGTTGAGCTGTGCTTAATTTTTCTAAGATTTAAAGACAGGACGTGTTGATGTAGTGTGTGGACGTTGATAATGTGGAAGCCTTGCTCTCCTTGCTGTTTTTGAAAGAGAGGGAGGTGGAATGTTGTAGTCTTGAACTTTTGATGTGTACATTATCAGTGTTTTATTACAAGCCACAAGATTTTCTGCCTCTTGCTCTCACCATTTTTGTGTGTGTGTGTGTGTGTGTGTGTGTGTGTGTCAGTGTGATTAGACTCGGCTTCTGTACATATGTATTTGTATGTCAGCTCCTTACTGTCTCCTTGCTCTGGGGCTGTCTGTTGAGAATTTAAGTGTTGTAACAAAGTAATAAAAAGAAAAAAAGTAATTAAAGCATCTAGTTGTTCTAGCTAATCATTTGTTTGTTTCTCGCTGAAAGGAAAAGGCTCAAAACATGTCCCATGTGGCCTAACTCAACAGAAGGTGACCGCTGTGGGCAGGTTGGGCCACCCAGCACAGCAGTGCTTTCTTTGCGCCTGGTCTGGTTGAAGCTGCAATTTGTTGGGTTTTACCTGCTCAGCGAGCTGAAGGGGGGGCCAGTCAAGGGCAAATTAGGGTACAACTGACAGGAGATAGGGCAGGTGCAGTAGCGTGGGCTGTCCACTAGGTGGAGAAGTATGTTAAAAATGAGCACCTGCTCACAGGTTTCCAAAAGGGAATTGTCATCTTCCAGGACATCAGGGGTTAAGTGGAAATTCATGCACATATGAAGAAATAATAATGGATATGAATATAAGTGATTATTTTATGACTGTTGATAAGTGATATGGAATGGTTGAGGTAGCTCTTTTAACCTTTGATAATGACAAAGCCGGGTATTCAATGGCTCTGGTTGACTCTATCCCACACACAAACACAAACTTGATCAGCAAAAAAAAAATCACAAACTCAGGAATCACTAGGCCTTGCAATGACTGGGTTTGCGTGTATGTGTGTATGTTGATATACTTACCACTCCACACCATCTGTCACACAGAGGATTTCCCTTGTGCCTAACACTACTACTACTACACACACACACACACACACAGTCTTTACATCAACTCTCGCTTTCTCAACCATGTTGTAACATGTAATACACTACTAGTCTAGACAAAGGCATCCTTCATCCTGGTGTGAATTTTGCCACCAGGATGACTATATACATGTGATGTGAATCACACAGAGGATATCCTACTGTTGAGTTGTAGTAAATTCATTTAAAACAATAAAATGTGAGATACAAAGGTTTCTTCATCGTACAACCCAAACACTCATGACATTGCTGACCCTACACATTCTCATACGGACTCAATTAGAACAGCTGAACACTAAAGGCTGTTAGTAAGAGACCATTCAGTCCAAACTCAACAAAACAGCTTTGTCCGAAAGTCAACAAGCTTGTGGTGCAACTGAATCCTGGCAACACACTGTTTAAATGCCAAACAGCAGAACAAATGGCGTATTTGTTGTTTGGGCCCCTCTCGTCTGCCAGTGGCTGAAGTGGTCTGCTGCGGAGCTGCATGCCCAGAGATGGACGCAGGCGTTGAGCCAGCGCTTGACTTACTGTCTGCTGCTGAAATGTCCTTCTTTCTGAGTGCCAAATGCCAGTGGGTTGAGTTTGCGTTCTTGTCAGGATTCCAGAACTCCATTGATTCTGTATTGCTTTATGTGTCAGTGCCCGGATAGATGCCCCAGCCATTTCCCTGATGTCATTTTCTTTTGGTTTTATTTGCCGTGCTTCTGCGGCATCTCATTTTACTGCTACCGATTTTCTATCCCAAGTCTTTTTGTCCATTCAAGTCTGACACTGATGGGTTTTAGTCACGGAGAACTGCCAGATTTCGTGGGGATTTGGGGCTGCAAAGAAGCTGGTTTCCTGATACATACCACCCATTGGCCCTAAGCTGAAAGAAGGCCTGATAACTGAAAAAAAACACAGAGTGTATAACTCCACTAAGCTCTAACTAAGGTCTTCACTAAGGTCTTTTCAGTACCAATATGGTAGGCATGATATTCTCAGAAAACAACAGTCCTATGGTTTCGTACCAATTCTACTCAATATGAACACACACGTAGCAAATCCCAAAACCATTCCTCAGTAATTCTTGCTTCAAGATCGCCACAAATCCAGATTCTGCTGTAAGAGTGAGACTGACTTTTTTCAGGATATGGTAGGCATGATATTCTCAGAAAACAACAGTCCTAAGGTTTTGTACCAATTCTACTCAATATGAACACACACACATAGCAAATCCCAAAACCATTCCTGAGTAATTCTTGCTTCAAGATCTCCACAAATCTCATAAAACATAAACATTCTAGCCAACAACATGGTAACCTTTAACATTCACAAACACACCTTGACACCCAGCCAATGAAGTCAATCAATTTTATTTCAATATTCAAGCTAAATACAATACACAGTGAGGCATACTGGTTCTCACCTGTCCAGAATATCGACCTTAACATAATGGCTATTAAAGAGGACTTGCTTCCTGAACTAGAATGAACCTCTAATCTTGCCTGCAGCCTCCTGCCACTTCCTCAGTACAGTTGCTAGTAGTGAGGATGCTGCTCTCTCTCTCTGTCTGTGCTTTGTAATATCCATCTGTCTAGTTATCTCCTTTCTAGTCTGTAGGGCTGCAAATCTGCGCTCAAAGACAACAACTTTTAACACAAGTGTCAAGTTCAACAATAGGAGACCCTCTTCCGTCTCTGATCAATAATCCAGTCAGTCCTTCTTGTTTCTGCCTCTAGGGCTTGGTGGCTGGGGAAAGTTGCTTAGAGGTAAATTCTTCTGACCTTGAGGATGGTCTCTCTTATATGTGCTGCGCAGGAAAACTGGCATCACAACAAAGGCTCCTCATCTCGCTCCATCACTATGCATAAGCCAGCGGATAAAACAAGTGCACTTTTTACTTCAAAGTGCTCCGCAGCAGTCCAAGCTGTTTCAGACGCATTTTAATGATGGCTAGCTAGTCTCAGGTGTATCAGTGCGCAGTGTGGAGTGCATGTTATCTAGTCTACTGCAGAACTTTCTGGGTAGACAAATTGAACAGAATGTCCATGCCATACAGGGTCCACGTTGATTGGCTGGGATTTTTGATGGCTGGGTCCGAGCAGCTATGTTTGTTTCCCATTTACAGAGCCAAGACTGTGCTGAACACAGGATTTTCTTTTTGCTCAATTCCTTAACTAATTTGACAAAAACTGTACAGGATTGCGGACTACGCCTTTAATTTACCAGGATAGGCTATTGATGAGTGAACCGAACATTTCAAGTTTTATGACGATCTGGCAGGCTAGGTCTAATTCACACCCAGTTGATCAGTTTCGAGCCACGCGCGTGACCAGTCCACTCTGAATAAAACCAGAGAAACTGAGATCTGGGACACGCGCGCGTACTCGCCCCCCTCCCCCTCCCTCTTTCGCCTCTTCTTGAGTCTGCGCGCGTGCTCTATCGGCCTTCCCACCATCGCGCGTGCGTGTTCCGTGCAGGATGCTGGATTGTAAGCGATGATGGCGGAAGAGGAGCTACGTTGAGCTCTTTTGAGTTTTTATTATTACAACACAAAACCCACAGTAAATATCGTCACTGCCCTCCGTTTCGTATCCCGCAATCATGGGGAACGAAGCAAGCATGGAAGGGGAGGGCCAGCCAGGGCAACCCGGCTCCGTCGCTCCTTCAGCGGGGGCTCCGGGTTCTATTTCAGCACCGGCGGGCGCTGGACAGCTCATCAAGCCCAGCAATGGTGCGCCAGTCGGTGGCACCGGTAGCGGACCCGGCCCGGGGATTAACAGGTACTCCTAGGACGGTTCTTTACAGTTTGGTGAATATAACATGTATTTTGTGGTATGTGTCCTCAACAGACATATTTCACAAAACACTCTGTAGCCTGTTAGCTAGTCGTAGCCTTTGAATTGGTTGCATTTGTGCAAGAGCAACTGTTGGCATTTTGTTTAAAAATGTGGAAAGCCCCTGCAACAGCCTCGCATTCGTTTAACAGGACAGTATGCTGTCTTCTTAAAACATATAAAATAGTGTATTTTAGTTGCCACATTAGCATAGCAGAATATATGCTAGTCTGTATTCAGACCTTCGGGGAATGGACGTAGCCATCACGTAAAACGCTACAGCTAATGACAGAGGACAAGTAATGAGTGATTTTTCTTCTCTTAATAACACATTATGCTCATAAGGTAGGCTACTCCTCACGGAACTGTTTGAAACATAGGTGTCACACCCTCTCAAACTACTGGGTTTTGAGATGTGCTCCTGCAAGGAAGTTTCTTATGGTGGGCTGATCTCAGATCTAATAGGCTATCTAGGTTGCAGGGTGTAAACTGGCTATTGCAAGTTAATTGTCTTATAAAGTTGATACACTGACACTCTGTATGCAGTCTTCTTCTATGGTGCTCCTCTCCTTTAGGAGTAGCCTACACCCACCTTGTCACTACAGAATCAGATAGGCTACTTACTCACTGAATTGCGAAAGTGCACGTAAATAGGCTCATTGCCTATGCCTTAGGTGGTTTTCAATTATTTTCTCAGCTATATTTGACGTTATTCATCATCAGTTAGGCTACGTAATTAACGATAAAAAGCAGAGAAAAAAGGCAGCAGTTGTAGCCTCGTTGTCAGACGAAAATCTCAAAAGGTTTCTGTAGCATCACATAATATTTTATTAAGTATGTGGACGACACATTAGTCTATATAGACATATCATGGCCATGGTTACCGCAATAGTAGCATGAAACATGTTTTTGTCGAAGGATACGCCTCCATCGTGAATGGGAGTAACGCTTAGATGGAGCTCCAGCTACCGCCACACCTATCAGAATGGTCGATGTTATTGCTTGTGTAGGGATGGATGGCGATATTCGCCCAGATGCAATAGTAGGCTAAACACGCCTCCAAAACCAGCGTTCCCGAGATACATGCGAAGCCTACCTCGTGAACAATTCATTGAAATGCTGCAGAAGATGTGAACCATTTGTTTCACGTGCTAGGAATATTTAGCTCCCTTTCTCCCACGCCATCACCCGCACACAGACACACACTCACTCACACCCACATAAATTATGCATTCGGCAGTCACATTTGATTGAGGTTTTCTTTTCTATAATCTCCTAATGTTTTTTCACGTAGTCTTTGTTAATTCTTCACCATGGAGCTTACAGTACAGTTTGTGGTGAACTGAATAGTCAGAGTTGATGTTGATTCTACTATACAGTGCCTCGGCTAAAGCAGCTGTCTTTAAGCCAGTGGTGTCTCAATGCTTGTGAAAAAACCATATAGACTACATATAATAATGTTCAGCAGAGTGAGTAGGCTACACAATGCAAATTACAGTAGCCTAACCACAAAGCAGTAAATATCTATAGTGTTTTGATATTTTCTGGCTCAAATTGCACAATATGTGCTGTGTTCGGTTGCGAGAGCACAGGGTAGCACAACAGCAGCTCTTGGGAACTACATATGTGCTGCCTGTGATCGGTTTCTGGACCACATTCAGCATCCTTGTTGTGTTCCAACCTCACCCCTTTTTGTAAGGCATTTTCTGTTCAGTCTGTCTATCATCACAACAATTCTCAAATGCCTTGTTTTCTGTTCCCATGTCATGTGTGTGAGGATAGTTATGTTCTGTGTGTGTTTGAAATGTGGATGTGTGAAAGACAGTGTACATCCTCCAGCACAGTCAGCAACACAAGCATTATTTTGAAAATGTTGCACAGGAACATATTCATCAACATCCAAGCTTGAGAAGAAAACACAAAGAGGCTTTCCGAAAACATTATGAGCACAATTGTTGTCTTAAATGTATTTTTTGTTTGTGTCATCCCCTATGACAGTGGTCAGGTAAACGTAAATATAAATAATATATAATGTTTTTTACACCTATGCCAGGTCACTTGTGCTGTGTGTTGTGTCGTGTGTGTGTGTGTCGTGTTCCTGTGACGTTGTGATGTGCATCTGTCTGTCACATTCTCTCTCTGTCTCAGTGTGATCTACGTGTGTGTGTGTGACAGGATGTGGGTGTGAGGGGGATAGGGTCCAGATGGGCCCGTCGGCTGGTGCTGTTCTCTCGTCCGTCTTCCGCGCTGTTGGTATTCCTCCAACCGCAGAAGCCCACACAGGCCCATGGCAAGCTGGCTGGTAGTGAACGAGCGAGCGCGTGCCTGTGTGTGTTCCGGAGAGAGTGGGCTACGTGTGGGTGGATGGAGAGAAAGAGAGAAACAGAGTGAGAGAGGGAGAGAGAACAAGAGGGAGACAGAGAGAGAGAGAGAGAGAGAGGAGAGGGGGGGAGAGAGAGAGAGAGAGAGAGAGGGGGGACAGAGAGAGAGAGAGAGAGAGAGAGGGGGAGACAGAGAGAGAGAGAGCAAAAGGGAGACACAGAGAGAGAAAGAGGGAGACAGAGACAGAGAGAGGGTGTGAGAGAGAGAGAGAAAAAGAGAGAAAGAGAGAGAGAGATATATGGTGTGAGCCAGAGAGGGAAAAGCATACAGGCCAGGTGCAAATTCAGACAGAGGGAAGGAATGTGTGTGTTTGTGAGAGAGAGAGAGAGATAAGAGAAAGAGAGAAGTGATGTCTCTTTTCAGCACTCAGTAGGTGATGTATGCAGGAGCCCTGTGATCTCTCTGTCTGTGGTGTCTTGGTAGAAGCTCCGTTTATCACCTCAGCCCACCCTCCCACACACACACACACACACACACACACACACACACACACACACACACACACACACACACACCACCACCATCATCTCCCCTCGCTACAGTACAACTAGTACAACATCCGTGACAAGGTGGCCTCCGGACTTTTATACTAGCATTTTATACTCTTATTCACCGCAATTGGCAACCGCTAATGGATCAATTTATCAGGCAGAGGGTGGAATCAGATGAATGACACACAGTGGTACAAGACAGAACACAAACAGAGGAGATAGGTCCAGGAGCACTTTAAATATTAAGCAGAACTGAATGGATGGTTAGGGTGGGTGTCCTAAAAGAATGAAGGTGTAGATAAACATTTTAATATTGATTAAGAGCAGTTTTGGAAGGAAGGTACAGTAGGTTGATAAATGTGATTCTTGGTTATGGTGTTATATTTATGTGCTAGTATGTGCTGCCCATTTATAAACCCTACCTTTAAACACACACACACACACACACACACACACACACACACACACACACACACATACACACACACACACACACACACACACACACACACACACACACACACACACACACACACACACACACACACACACACTTCTCTCATCTCTACCTTTTCCCCATATGTCAGCCCAAAGAGGACTCCCTGTTGGGTCCCGCTGTCCCGGGCCTTGATGCTGGGTCACATGGCCTCATCACTCCTCCGCCTGTACATCAGCGCTTTTCTCCGCTCACTGTCTCTCTCTCTCGCTCTCTCTCTCTCTCTCTGCTAATTCCCAGCGCCCACTCTGTCGCACTGTCACTCAGCATTGAGGCTAACCTCTGGGAACGAGGCTTCAATGTTCATTTGATCAGGCAGGCTCGTTGTTCTCCTTCACAAGTTAGCTGTGTGCATGCACAAGTTAGCTGTGCAGCAGAGCAGTGTGTTAGCGAGCTGTGACTAGAACAGAACAGTGGGTAAAAGTAAGCAGTGATGCTCTGTTACACTACAGACACTGGCCTGTTCCGCTGCAGTAACCCTGGGACCAGAAATGGGAAACCCGGCTTCAGAAAGTCAAAGTCCTACCACATATTTGTACCAAACATTCTTATCAGCTCAACTCTTCAGCTAGGTAGATGAGCTAATTAGTGCTATCACCTCCTTTAGATGCACAAGTTGAACCAATACATGGTAGGACTTTTACCTTCTGAAGCCAGGTTTCCCATCTCCACCTGGAACCTTATGCATTAGTTTACACTACAGGGTAATGCACAGCCTAGTGTTCTAGACCGTCTGATTTCACCCTTCAATATATGCGATTTTTAGCTGGTATCGACATCTACCCATATACTAATCACAAAGTGAAACAAAGAAAAGTAATTATGGTCAGGTTTGGATGCCATTGTAGTAGCCATGGTTACAGTGTGGATGTAAGCAAACAGAAACAATCATTCAAATGTGATTATGTATCAAAGAAGAAAGAGAACAGCCAACAGATCTTAGTCTATTGCTGCAGATTGTTTGCCGAAATGAAACATCTTTGAGCTAATTATTGTATTTTAAAAAAGAAGAAAGAAGAGTGTTGTGCTGCCAAATCAACCTTCCCACATACACAATAGGCAACTATGAGACTGTACTGGCTGGAGGGGAAATGAAGCAGGATTTAAAGAAATAGAAGACAACAGTAAGAGAAGTGGTTCAGAGAAACAACCAAGAATTTGCTTAATATTTACAGATCTGCCTGTTCTTGTCTGGTAAAGCCAGTCAGCGATTCTTCTGTTGCAGTTACCTGAATGGTTCTGGACATTTGTTGAAAAATGATTGTTGTGCTTGCCGGTTTTCAGCTAAGGAAATTCATTTTGCAAAAAGGTCACAGAAAATGAGTTTTCCTATCCGTTTACACAACAAAAGGGGAATGAATAAACTAGCTGGATTAAGGTCAAACATCCTTTTGGCTGGCATAGCCAATCATGAGTGGATCCTTTACCACTGCTGCTTCGCACACTGACCAGGCACTGTAAGGTTGACCACTCCGAGGCTTGGTCCTTCATGCATTGTCCTCTGTGGAATGTGTCCTAGTTTGAGTTATGAATGCTAACCAGTGTTTTGGATTAACTGCTGGGATTGAAATGAGGTGTGAAGAGAGGGCCCTTTTCTAGCTGTCTGAATTTGCATTGGGTTTGTTGCTCTCACATTCATATACAGTATGTATTAATTAAGTATTCATATCCCTGACTGTATGCAGTATGCATGCATATGTTTGAAATGTTCCTTTTAAGTTGCTGGAGGCAGAATAGAGAGAGAAAGTGTGACAGACAAAATTTAAACGAGGGAGAGGATTGTCTGAATGCCTCGGTCTAGTTCAGTTCATCATTAGCGGCAGGGAAATAAAACAGACACATTTACATAATGTGGTCATAAATACTCAAAATGCCTCTTCTCCGCCACATACACTCACCTACACACAAGGTCTGGCAGTCTCCATTAAATTCAGATGTGTCTGTGTGTGTGTGTGTGTGTGTGAGAGAGAGAGAGAGAGAGAGAGAGAAGGGAGGGAAAAGAGAGAGGCTCTTTACAATCCAGCTCTGGTGGGTCCAGACACTGGTAGAGATCAGTTAGGGTTCAAAAACGTGGGTTTTATTTAACACAAGGAGTCGTTAATGGTAGAGACAAGATCCAAAGTACATGCAGTGGTGCATGATGGTTCAAAAACAACAACCAGAATGAAAATGAGTAGGCAGAGAAATAGTGCTGGAAAGCTGTGGTACAAATCGTGGGTTCCATTTGTACGTGCTTACACGCTTGTGACAACTCGTAACTTGTGAAATGATGTAACTTCCTTGTCGTAAGAACTCACCGTGAACTGGGGTCCTTTGACTTGTACAAGATCGCTTCTCGTCAGACGAGTTTAGCGGGGTGTGCCGTCGCGTAATTTTGCATAACTTCATGTTTTTCGGACAACTCACCGGTACTACTCGTAAGATGAGCACATTGAACAAATGGATCGCACCAAAAGACGATGTGACTACTGAGTAATGGGAGGCTGTAGGGTACTGGGCTGATTGGAAACAGGTGAGCAGAGAGAGCCAAAAGACACAGACAAAATTTAAACATTTGGCATTTTGCTATGGTTTCCAGATTGAACGACATGTTTGGGCGCAATGGTGAAACTGATGTAATAAGCTCAAAATCAATTTAGAAAAGCTCTCTCACAGTGCTTGCTTCAATAATGTGTGTTCAATGCACCACCGTTTTTGTTGAATCATACACTTTGCAAGGTTTTGTCCATCTTGACTTGACCCCAATCCAGCTGAGGTAGCAGGCCAGGCAGGAAATCAGGGCAGGTGGCAGTGACAGGTCTGAAGAGGCAAGCGAGTGGATAATGAGAACACCGCAACCAGAAGGAATGAATGACTGAATAAATCAATGACAGAAACCGTCACAGTAACTGGCTTAATCATCTTTGTATGTGTCTATCTATTCTATGTGTTCGTTGGTTTATTTGTATATTCTGATTTTGACTTAATTTACTCTGTATATACACACTGTTAAGGGCTAGAAGTGGATGTCGGGGCATAACATATTTTCATCTCACAGAACTGGGCGACATACGGGTAGCATATTACAGGCTGAGTCGACCCAGTGTACAGTCCCCTGGCTTCACCAGAACGGAGTCGGGCTGCAGCAATCGATTGTCATGGTCACAGCAGTGCCTTGCTATCAAACGCTCCCATGTGCTTATAAAACTCGTACATATTTGATTGTCACACAATTAAACAGTGCTGCTCTTGGCTAGAGAATACCATGGGGATGTAGGTGTGACTGTCCCAGCTGAAATATACAGATGTGGTGTGTTGAGCAGATCTGAGGTGACAATTATTCTCTCTCTCTCTCTCTCTCTCTCTCTCTCACACACACACACACACACACACACACACACATATCATATACAGTACACAGGGTAAAGGTTAAGGATGATAAATAGTGATAAATAGTCAGCTATTAGTCCTGTCCTGAGAATTCCTTTTTGTAGGTGGTCATCTGGGTGGCTGACAATGAACGTTTTTGATCCGCTGTTGGATGGATTTGGTTAACATTGAAGAGTGTCTAGGTTATCACTTTCACTCAAATGTCTTTAATGTCAAAACTGACCTTTATTGTAAGATCCCAGTTCAATGTCATGGTTGTAACCCCTCCCCCATTGTCCTCCTCAAGAATTGATAAAAAGAATGAATTCAGTTTTTGCTTTTGTAATTCTCCTTTTACTCCTTAGTTGCTAAATTCTTGAATTGTGTTTGCTTTATTTAAGATAGACTACCAAATCTGCCATTGAGCTGTTGCATTCTTCTATTTTCACATCACTTCCTGGAGTGGGGTATGGAGATCAGAGTAATCTATTTATCAATTCCCTTCTGGGAAGAGTTGACTTCCTATTCAGGCCATGTTGAGTAGGGAGCCTGGTCTTTCAGTCAACAAGCTCTCTATTGCCATGACAACTGAGAGGGAAATGATCACCCAGGTGCTGAAGTCCATCCCAGTGACAGAGCAGTAATCAGCCACCTCAACAAGAGCAGTCACACTTCCTGTCAGAGCAGACAGAGCACCAGGAAAGAGTCCTGGTGTGGCAATGATGGGTGATCTCATTGTTCTTACTGGCAGGTTGATGTCAGGGTGATGATGTGCCTGACCCTGAGAGTGGTACAGTCCAGCTATTTGTCTGTATTAGTGTCACGCGTCAGAAGGACTGAAATATGCTGGTCTCAAATCACAGAGCCTCATTCTCACTCGAAACCCATCTCTGCCTGCTGCCCTCGTGGTCAATGGGACTGTATTAGCTCCGCTAACAGCGGGGCTGCTGAGTCAGTCTGAACATGAGATGCTTGCGTTGGGCACTGCTGTAGCCAGCTGAAGGGCTCTGCGGCTAACGTTAACGGTCGTGTCCAAGTTAGCAAGAGGGAAGAAAAGAGAGAGGGAAAGAGAGAGAAAGAGAGGGATAGAGAGAGAGTAATAGAGAGAGAGAGCAGGCAAGTTGAGGGTGATGGGATTGATCATGTCCCAGGTGAACCCATATCCTATGACTGCAAAGCAACAAGGCCTGTTACATCAGAAGGGACAAATACACATATTTTTTGTGTGTTTTTACTCGTCGGAGCTAGTTGAGCTGTCTCTGTAGTTGTGCCTGCGCATCTCTTATGGACATGGTCATGGTCAAGGTGGTTCTATTTAGCAGATGCTTTCGTCCAAAGCGACTTACAGAATATTATTACAACATTACAACATCTCTTCCTCTTTTTATATGTAACCAAGGCACCAGAGCAACCTATATAATGTTAAAGTGACCTGGCTTTCTATACATGCTAATGTGAGAGTAGAAACACTGTTGGTCAGAGTCGGGTGATAGGTGGGGGGAAGGGGGGGTCATTTGACAGTTGATATGTTATGTTGATTAGGGTACAGCAGCTGACTCAACCTATCTCAACCTAGCCACCTTTTAGTAGCCTTCCAAATGGGGACTCAAAGCACACCACAGTTTCACACACACACACACACACACGCACACACACACACACACACACACACACACACACACACACACACACACACACACACACACACACACGCACACACACCACAGCTTCAGCATCCTACCAAGTGCAGAGAGGGGGAACAGCAACGTTGGAAGCTGCGTGGAGAAACTCCTGTAAAACAACAACACAGACGGCAAGCGAAGAGAGTAAACAGCACTGAAGTACAGACTCCAGGCTCTGTGTAAACACAAGCTAATTAGCCAAATTGTCGACAGTAGCGAGGGTACACAGCATAAATGCCAACTCAAATGAGTCTGAATAGGAAGCAGATAGAAATATAAAACTACAGGGCCTGCCACATAAACAAATCGTTCGGAAATAAAGTCAGTGCAATACAACACACATAGCCATACTGAACCACGATATAAAGCTATCTGAGTCTCCAGTGAATACTGCATAGCTATGTTCACTCACAAAGCAGAGAGTGTATGCTTCACAGCAAACTGTCATGGCTGTACTGAGAACAGATTGTGTCCGATGGAGGACCCCATTTTGAGAATGCAATAAAGCGCAGAGCGACCAGGTAATGGCGCCGTGCAACGACCCCCTCTTTGTGCCTGCAGTGACTATCTGGGCAGAAGGAGCACTCGTGGCTTCATATAGGGTGCTAAAAGTGCTCCTGAACAGCACAACACACCCTAGATGCTGATAGGGACCACTGATGTGTTTCTCTCCCATGCCATCGCTAGTCCACTACAGTATACCAAAGCCTTGTGGACCATACACTGACTGGTGTGTTATATTTCGTAGTGAAATGTAGAAAAGCAAAATAAATAAAAAAACAGAACCAGTCAGTTTTCACGTTCATGTTATTTTTTTTGTGTGACTATGTGACTTGAGAGAATGAATGGCTTTAATTCCAAGCATCATGCTGCCAAAAGGTTTCTTTTTTTCCACTGGTGCTTTCCAGTGAAGCACCTGGTGTCCAGCGGGAGGGCTCTCTGGGGCCATGCAGAGAGATGGGGGCCTGCAGAGAGCTGAGCTGTGGTAGGGCCTATAGCAACAGCAGTACTATACCGTCTCTAAGTATGGAAATTAATAACAATGTGCATTGAGTGGGTTGTGAATCGCCACAGTGAA